>NW_015113405.1:195270-265742 GCF_001443285.1 Poecilia latipinna
ATGGCAAACTTCGCCATAGAGGCAAATTTTGATTCTTAATCCCTGAGCAGGTTGATGAAAGGGATTTAAAAAAATTACAATTTACAAGCAAAACAACATACATGACCTATCATTTATGACAATTTTAAATGTACATGTTAAAGTAGTGCAACTTGCAGGAAACATTTATAATAAATATTAAAAAAAGGTTTGATTTAGCCTATCCTTAGTTTAGTCTAGTGTAGTTTGCCTTATCATAGTTTAATTCATGTGTTTTGTTTGAATGGTTTCGTGTAGTATTTTCTAAACCAAACAAAACTTCTTATTACTTCAGTTAATATGCATAGTAATTACGGTGGCATGATTTACTAAGCACGATAAGAGAAGTGAATAACAATGGCTAAATAAAATAATGCACATGAGTTTCCTGTTAGTTCTTTGCGGCTGCTTTACTTCTTTAACTTGTTTGACTTTTATTGCAGCAAACTGAGTTCAGGCTCTAATTAATTGTGACTCCATCAATAAAGGGCTGAAAAGTGTGATGCTGTGTTTACTCATTTACACATTCAGTGAGGGGTCATTGACTTTATGTCTCTGTGAATGTTTGTTTTTAAATGATATTGATCCAGAGGTAATAACAAACACCTCTAGAAAACAAGCCATTAAAAAGTCACACTGATGAGGAGTTGTGCTACTTATAGTCAGCTAACAAGTAACCATTCATCCAATACTGTTTTGCACTTCCTTCTGCTTTACTCTGAACACTTTGGTGAATAAAGAAGAGGGGAAATAAATCAACTTTAGCTGGTTAAACTGGCTTGAAAGCTGACAGTTTTATTCCTAAAAATTCAGCCCCTCCCTTTAGACAAGAATAACCATGAAATGTTGTGAAATGGTGTATGATAGAGCCATTAAAGCACCAGCGCTAACTTGGCTTGCTGACAGGAGCACAGGGACTCCCTGCTGAGGTCATCTCAGCATGCCTCCACGACTATCTGCGAAACACTTACACTTCGACTCACACAAACCCTTCCATCTCTCCTCTCTTTCCTTTCATCCTTCAAGCCTTGATGTGTAACAGAACTCAGAGCGAAGATGGAGTGGCCGTACATAATCAGAGCCGGGCCTTTTCTCCCCTATAGTGTCTCCATCAAGCCCAGAGCAAACCATCAGCACCAATCCCTGCTTGTGAACGTCTTTGAAACATCAAAACTGACTGACTGTAGGGAGCCAAAACATTAAAAGCAGCACATTTAATGCGGCAGGTATGCGGCACAGTGGCCTGAGCTTTGATCCAACCACTCGCTGGGCTCTGTTCACATTTAGATGTCTCTATCTGTGGAAAACTCAGCCCTTCTCCACCTTAAGCGTCCAACCCCACTCCCCTGCCTCCAGCTAACGCAGAGATGGCAGCCAGAAAGCATCAATCACTGCACGCCAGGGGGATGACATCATGGTGAATTGGCAGGGCTATCTAAGCGGGGACAGGGAGTTTTTCAGAGGGCTAACAGAGATAAATAGAAATCCTGTAGGTTCCATCCTTCTCTGTGAGAACATTATCTCTGAGTCTGACTGCAGACCTTAACTTTTTGCCCTTTTCTTCCTTATTTGATGCTGTCTGTCATTTGTTTTCATCACCGGCATCTTTGTGGTTCCATTTGCCCTGCAGCTTGTGTTTGTCATCAGTCTTAAAATGTTTAATGATATAAATGTGTGGTTGATTTCAGTGATGTGCAACATGATCTCTGAAGAGTCGCATAGATAATCTAAAAAGCCCCTTGTGATAGTTGAAAACTTAGCACAATATGTGAAGAAGACAGCAAATCAACTCATACCTATTCCTTCTAAACTACTTCATGTAGGACTGCTGTTTACTTTCCTATTGGTTAGTCTCAGAAAATGACTCAACAAAATATTCAAGCGGTTCCCCTTTCTCCTGAGCTCACTGATGAGGGCATGATTGACAGAAGAGAAACTGATCTGGAGGAGGAAATCTGGTTTTACTTTTGCCCCTGGTCTCTCTTCTGGCCTGTGAGAGCCAATAAATCCCACATCTAGAGCTTTTAGATTGACTGAGCCGAACGCTGTTTGATGTTAGGCTGTCCGAGAATGGCCCCTGCACATTCCAGGGGCCAAATGCAGTTTGGCTGTCATCGGTAGCCCCACTTTTGGACGCCATCACATTCATGTCAGTTATCCGTGCCTTTGACAATTGTGTGTCTGAGATAATGCTTATCTATTCACCTTTTCACCTGTACCCAGACCCCTCAAGGATGCACAATCAACATGGTGAAGATAGCACACGAGATACAAATATCTTGCACTTAGTTATGCCAGCTGTTGGAATGGTACTTAGGAGTAAAATATTTAAGAAAAACAAAACTGTTTGCATGTAAGGTCATAAAAATATCACAAAAATGTTGGTAAAATAAAAATAGGTGAAAAAAAGAGAAGGAAAGGCGATATCCTAAAGTAACAGTTAAATTAATTTTTCATCACCTAACTATAATACATTCTGCATATGTTTCAACATTCAGTGCTGATAAAAAGAAAGAAAACCATTCTGTCCTCAGAAGTGTGAAACTTCATTCTTTGCTCCCAACTTGTTCAAGCTGGACAGCAGTCAGGGTAATAAATTATCTCCTGAAGTACACCGCTGAGGTTTTTAAAGCGTGGGGATGAGGCCAAGGGAAAAGGGAAAACTGTGCGACTCGTTGACCTACAAACTCTTAACCCCTGGCCTGAGTCCTGGACACCTTCCTGAGAGCTCTCAAAAATGCCTGAGTCAACCATCCAGTTTGGAGTTGGTCTGACACGTGTCACTCCAGGTGCTCACTGTTCCCCTTCATTTCGGTACGACTGGGATAGACGGAGAGGAGAGAAAGTGGGGGAGAGATGAGCGTCATTGAGGATGGATAGTCTTGATGATTAAAATTAAACACACCCGCTAGGAATTTCTTGCTGATTCTCATTATTTCCGCCTTGTTTTTTCTTCCTCCTGTCCTCCTCCTTTCCTTCCTCCATATAAGGCAAAGACTGTGGAGATAGTAAATGAGTAAAAGACATGTTGACAAGAGAGTGCTAAGTGGATTTGAGTTATGGGCAGTTGGGCGATGTGTTTGTTTAACCATCTGGTAGCAACTCCCTCTCTTGTGATGGAGTGCTTGTGGAGGGAAAGAGTCCAGTTCCAATATTGATGCGTATGTATGCATCCAGTGTTGATCGGGTCAGACTGAGGAATAGACAACACAACTGAAGCATTCAGGAATGGCTAATTTCTTAAACCATACGTTATTCAGAGAGGATCTAATTTGTTTGTAACGTGTGTTTTACGATTTTTAATTAGAGTGTAGGGCTAGAAAATTTGCAGGTGTCTATTGAGAAAAGCTGCTCCTCACTACATTTTATTGGCAGCTCAGTCTTTTTTCTCATTATTTATTTAACAATAGCTGCAATGCCTTCCAATGCTCTATGTGGTGCGGCTGCTTTCTGCATCACATCCTGCCACTACTTAATCCAAAATGGCCTCACCACACAGCTGCAATAAACAATCTAGACTCTAAAGGCCAGTAGATACCGCACCACGTGCAGGCCCTGTACATTTAGGAATTGATATTTATTCTGGGGAGAGGGGCTGTTACCTTCAGTCAGATGTGGCTGTGCTGGTTGCTGGGAGGCATTTTTTGGCTCCAGTTTAAATCTGATGTGTCTTGCACATTATAACTACAGACTCTCATTGGCATTTTATGATAGAGAAAAATGGAAGGAAAATTATATAATCTTTCAATTTTTGAAAGAATATCTTACTCTTTTTACTTGTCAAAAAGAAACTGAACTTTTGCTAAGATTTTAACTTCTGGGGTATGTTTTTGTCAGTTTTACATATTAGTAGAAGGGGACATTTTTTAAGGACTGAATTTTACCTGGACCATTCTAACACATTAATATAGTTTGACTCAAACCATTTCATTGCGGCTCTATATTTTGTATAATTGTTGTGCTGGAAAGTGAACTTCCATCTCGGCCTATTTAAAGCTGATCAGAGGTTTTTTTGTTTTTTTTTTAACTCTGATCAGCTTCCCTGTCTCTGCTGACAGAAAGCATCCCCACAGCATGATATTGCAACCACTATGTTTCAACATAGAGATGGTTTATTAAGAGAAATTTGCAATGTACATTTGCAGGTTTTAAATTATGTTATTTTAACTAAAACAACTGTAGGAAAAATTAAAGGCAGAAAATATATATTTTTTCCTTAAACATTGCATAAATGTTTTGCAAGTTGCATAAACTACCATCTTTTTTGTCATTTAAGCTATCAGAAACTGGATGCAGATCACTGTTATAAATTTTAAGATTTTCTTGTGTTAAATCAGGGGCATCACAGGGACTTTTTGGACTTATCTTTGTGCCGAAGGTCCTGTTCTTTCCGAGCAATTACACGCAAGCTGGCAGTAACCAAATTAGGCATCTCTTATTGAAACGGTGACATGGAGTTCTAAAGTAATTACTCTGTCTTTTAATAACGCACCAAGGAAACCCAGTTTTTAATCTTGGCCTCCTGAATTATTAAGCAACTGTTTCTATCTTGTTGTTTCTCAATCACTTCCTCCTCTCAGGGGCCAACTGTCTGATGCTAGCAGACACAGATAAGATGTTCTGACAGAAATGCAACTCATGAATGCTGAGAAAAATAACTCAAAAGTATAGATATTTTAAAATTGAATCAATGGTTTCTAAACTAACATGAATTTTAAACGTATTGAAAACTTTCAGAAGCAAAAATATTCAGACAAATTGATCTGTTTTTCTAAGTTCAATATTTTTTTTTTGCTTTTTTTCATTCTATCCCTGATATATGATGTACTGAACCAACTATAGGACTGTTTTTTTTTTCTTACCTCATGCAATGGCAAGAGCATAAAAAGCAATGTACATTCGTATAAAAATTATTTAAAATGTAAACACTTTCTTTAGCTTTATGGACTTAAAAGAAGGGTTTGTAGTATGTAGCAACAGCTGTGAGAGTCATCCCACTCCCCTCTTCGGATGTCATGTTTAATGAATCATACAAGCACAAATCTCTCCTCTGACCAAATGGGGTATTTAATTTATTATGATCTGGTAGAAAGTGTTGCCTTATTAAATCAAGAAACATAAGAATACGAGACACCTGCATTTAAAAAGACATTTTCAAATAATAAAAATCCCCTTTTTTAAGTTCAGTGTTCCTTAACTGCATACAGAACTTTGGACACAGGCATATTATCACAAATTATAACAGAACCAAATAGTGAGAATTGTAGGATAGGAGGGTCACATTAAGTTAACTTCTGTCAACCAAATGTAAGAGAAACTTCCATCAAACAATTTTCTACATATTAAGTTTCTGTTGCCTGTCTCCAGTCATCTGTGTATGAAAGGCAAGGTACCCAAGGTGTACCTTGACATTGACAACTTGATTTGATTTAGCTATCTTAACAGATGAAAAAAATAATTAATGTTCTAAAATTGTATTTTACATATCTAAAAAACATTCATAAATGACTCAAAATTAAAAAAAAATTACATCAAATTTTACTTAGGGCATGGACATTATATTTTATAATACTTATATAAAAATATTTTTTTCAGAAAACATTTTACTGGAGAATGTTTAGAATGCATACATTAGCTGAATTCTGATAGTTTTTTTATTGTCTTTCCTGTTATTCTATATTGTTATTAACATCAGGATGTGTAAAATCTAAGGGAGACAGCAGCCAGCTCAAAGTTCACAATCTTATTCCAAAGGAAAAGAAATCAGCCCACTGGGCAAAACCTTTTTCCTCCCTTTTCACTTCCCACTAACACTGAAAGTGACACAGAAGCTAATAAAACGGTATCATGTCTCCAAAGAGAGCAGCCACAAGTTAGTTAGTGTTGGCAATCACAGAGCATCGACCCTCTGAGAAGTCCGAGAGTTTGGATCGATGAATTCTCTAACCGCAGTGAGGGAGGGCGGGCGGAGACTGAAAATCCTTATTTCTGCTTTAACACCTCATTCTGTTTTTACCTCCTTCATCTTGGAAAAATGTCAAGAGAACAATAAATGTATAAAAGGTCAGCGGCGTACTAACAGACCCTTCCAAGCTTTCATTACATTTGCTGCTGGCTATAGCAGAGGCGCTTGGGCAGCAGTGCTGACATTTGGTTTGTTTTTACACCATGTTGAGTCTCACACAGTTGTAGCTCCTAATAATGTCACAGGGAAAGATCCTGGGGCAGCTTGCTTGTGTTTATTGCTACTGTGCAGGAAAAGAAATAACATTATGATTCATATCTGAAGCTTACCATTGACACCACAATCAATACTGAAAGGAATTTTTCAGAAGCCAGGAGAAATACCTTTTAGGGGTTTGATTTATTGTTGTTTTGCTCATGTATTTTGATAGTTGCACCTGTTTTGGGCTATTTTTGAAAAGTTTTGTGAAACTTTACCCATCTTGCTATACCTTTGACAATTTGTGATGGTGCTCTTTTTAAGACTGTAGCATCTAAAAATCAGATGTGCGTCTGCACATAAAGACATCCATGTGGTGAGCAGAACAATCTGTAATTTATCACCTTCTTTGACCATATGAAGACATCAAACCCCTGGCCAGCAGCTCTAAGATGCTTGAAAATGAAGACAGCTGAGAGCCAAAATGACAAATGAGATGATCCACATGTCAATTCCTTCGAGACTACAACACCGTCTAAATTAAGCTCAACTTGTGTTTTCACATGCAATCCTTCAAGTTGCCTGCCACTTGGTTTTGGGGCTGTTTTCACACAACCGACCAGGAGACAATTTCCCACTGGAACACTCAGCATTTCAGATCTGAGATGGTCTTTGCGCCTCGTTAAATCAGCTGATCGAGTGACTGAGCCAAACCACAGTACGGGTTAATAAAATCTGAGCTGCAGTGTGTAAATTGTCAGTTTACTTTAGCCAGGCGCTCAGGCGGTGGGGAGAGGAAAGCACATTTGGGGGACTCAGCTGACACTCCTTCCAGGTCAGAGGTTAATGAATGATTATTTCTCCTTCCCACCAGCCGCTGCCCACTCTGCTGTGGCTTGAACGGTGAAAGGAACTCAATTTAGTCAAGATAAATCCCAGGGAGATAATGGGCTGTGATTTAATCAGCAATGAACTGATTGCTGCAGACAAGGTAAAACATAACCAAGAGGAATTGGTTTATTGATTCTTTAAAAAAAACAGAATGACTTGCTGAGGATTTATTGGGTGTTAATGCACTGAAAGCAGTTTAATGGGCAGTGATTAAAGCCTATTACCGGTAAGGCCCTTTAAACTGTAAACACATCAAAAGGCTGCAGTGTGCCAATTGTGGATTAACAAGAATTGCAGACACTTTTGTTAAAGAAGGTGATTTTTTTCTCAAAGAATAAAAATCTGTGTAATGTGACCCGTTTCTAACCCAGTGATGCAGCAGCTTTTAAACACATTACAGCGTGAAGCTGTCCGTGTGTTTGACCTGAGCTCAAATCACTCCCCCCAACTCCTGACCCAGAACTCTGCTCACGGTAAACTGCCCAAGCAAAATGAGAGGAGAGACAGAGTTCAGGATAGATTTGATTTCACTCCAGGGCCAGGTGTGGGCTTTGTACTCGCCACGAACCGTGTTGGCGCTCCAACTTCCCCGTCTAGGCTCGGATTATTTATACCTACCCTTAGAGGCTGCGTGACAGCGTTACTGTTAATGCTGAAATCAGAGGTGTAAGAGATGTCCACAGAACCCGTTTCTGCAACACCTGATGCCTGAATGGAGAACTATTTTTGACTTTTATTGGAAGTGGTGTAATACTGCAGATGCTACAGGATGTGAACTGTTTCAAGGTTATGTGTGGAAAAGTACTGAGATTCAGGGTGCTGCTCACATTTCTGGAGCACACAGAAACACAGCTGTTGCTTTAAAGGATAATCATGGTAATTACCATCTTTTTACAATAAATATGTCTCTTAAAAGTCCTTACAGCCTAGTCTGTCTTTAAGTAGTTAATGCCATAGGTCCAGCATTGCCTTGTTATGGATTTGAAACAGTGGTAAAGAAAAATTGATCAGCAGATAAACCAGGCATCCATGTTTTCTTTTTCTTGACATGTGCATAAATGCTGCAGAACTGACCTATAACTGCAACTGAAATATTGCAGCAATGACCCAAAAGTAATTTTTAAAATCATTCATTATGTTGTGCTGTTTGTATAGATGACGATTCCCTCATGTCAGTGAAACTGACAGTTTAACCTGCGTTGTTATTATTTGGCTAACAACTCTCAAACTGCTTACAGGCAGTCATGGAGGTTTGGATTTCACTCCCAACCATCAAGGTGATCCTCTCGTATGTGTTTCATTAACTTTGAATAAGTTTTATAATTGCACCAGTCTGATACAATCTGAAGTTAAAGTTGACCAGGGCTGTCAAACTTCCAAACCGATATTCAGACTTTAGGTCAGCCACTCTTTGTAAGCTTTGGTTTTTTGCATAGTTCTAAGTAAAAAGATGAAAAACTGATCATGACAAGATGTTCACAACAAAATTCCTTAACATTTGGTTGTCGAATCTGTGTTGTTTATAGACACACCATGTTTTTTTGCTCAGAGGAATTTTATGGCAAAATGATTAATTAAGGCAGTGTTGCTTAGCTTAACAAACAAAACAACGCAGAGACTAATGCAGTGGGACAACATTGTCTCAGAGCATAGGTTTTTATTGAAAAAGGACAATTTTTCCCACAAAGATAAAACTCAGAAGGTTTCTGAATAAAAACAACCAGTGAGTCTACGGTTGTCTGAAGTTGTTAATGGGAGCTTCATTTCTCACATTAGTGGTGGACAGTTGTCCCCTAGGTTAATGGCTCACTGAAGACCTGAATCAAACCCAGATGAAAGCGACCTTGAGGGCCCTCATTTTTCTCCATTAATCTTCCTTGTTTTCTTTCAAGTGATCTTTTCACCCTGTTTTTAAGTACCTGTCTGTTTTGTAGAAAGGGGCTCGTCCAGGGTTCAAGGGCCCAACTGGAGGCCTGTCCAATCCCCATCCTCAGCTCTCAAAGCAGTCCCAGGAGCTCCAAATCAGGGCCCCAGGTTTATTGGCTTTTGCAATGGCAAATTATAAGCCACTACAAGGTTAAGATTAATTGAAGGGTGGTCTCTGGCCACTGCTTGGTTCAGGCTACAGTGTAACCCGAGACATTAGCGTTGCAGTTAAAAAATGTGGGCGCCTGCAACATTGCAGAACAGCGTCACATACTCATGAACTCTTGCAACATTTCAGAGAGGGTTATATTTTGTTTGCCCAGAGGGGCCATCAGACTAAAAAAAATCATTATCATTTGTAAAATTAACCAATTGTTTTGTCAGATTTTCAGCGCTGCCATCATTCCTTTGCTAATCGACTCACTATAAGTCAGTGGTTTGCTTGCTTCACTCCCAGGATATGAGGTTACAAAGCTCAGTCTTATAATTTAGACCTGGAAAGCACAAAAACTAAAGATCCAAATCATCTCTGTTACAGTAAGAGTAGAGATTTAAATTGCAATGTATGGGGGAGTCAGAGAAAAAACAACTACCGCCTCAATTTGTCAAAATAACCACAACGTGTCCAAAGACTGTTCTCATTAGTCTCTGTGGGGTATGAAACACAGCTAATGCTCTGAGCAAAGCAACAGAGTCTGAGTGTAGAACATGAAAGGAGATAATGATTCCCAACACAACACTCTGAGCAGTCCAGGACACTTTCATTTCCCTTCCTTTATTTCTTCTAAATGTTTAACTTGGACAATGACTCCGTTAGGTTCACAAAGGCTGCAACTAAATAAGTTCATGGTTACCATCAATAATGCTTTAATCAGCTCCTGTCATGACAGTTATTTTATCACTATTTTTCTCAAGTTTGTTTTAATCTTTATCTTATGTTTTTTTTTTCTCGTGAGGGGATCTACATTGCAATTCAATTCCAAAAAATAAGCAACTCTAATGCATCTTCATAAGCTACAGATAAAAGAATAACATTTCCGCTTTTATAATAGTAGAAGCTTCACCTCTTAAAACTGCTGCAACAACATGCACAGTGCAAAGAACCCAACTAGAGAAAAACGCACCTTTAACATTTCAAATTCTGCATCCATATCTGTCCACGTGGTTTAAATTTTATCAGGTAAAAACTGGCTGTTTTTGCTCCGAACACCATTTGACCTCTTTAAAGAATGCAATGGAACAAGGGGGAAGAAAAAAAAGAGAGAGAAAGCAATGCAAACGAAATGGGAGGCCCAGGCACCCTGCTCATATCTCATCTCTATTAACGGGTTTACGGTTGACCCCAGGGATCCTCGTAAAAGTTTACGTGGAGGTTTCAGTCAGAGCTCCCTTTAAAAGAATGAAAGAAATTGGTTAGTTTATGGTTAGCCTTCAGAATTTTATGGCATGTTTTACTTAAGTTCCCATTTTAACAGATCCTGGTTCCAATTAGCGGTGTAAGATTGGATGGATCTAAAATGAGCTTCTCTTAACCCTCAGAGTACCACACAACCAAAAAATATAAATATAAAAGTGGTGCGTAATTGAGTGTACATCTCTAAGGACACACTCA
The DNA here is from genome assembly GCF_001443285.1 of Poecilia latipinna. Lineage (NCBI taxonomy): Eukaryota > Metazoa > Chordata > Actinopteri > Cyprinodontiformes > Poeciliidae > Poecilia > Poecilia latipinna. The sequence goes on from NW_015113405.1 coordinate 205,881, forward strand.
GGTCAAGAACACAAGTAGGTGAATGAATTTTAAGATCTATTTGACCTAATATTTGTTGCCACCAGAGAAGCAAATTTTAAAGAGTAAATATGGAGCCAATCACCTTAAATGAAATGTCAATTTTAACCAGAAACCATGAAAGTGAAAGTTACAGTTCAGTTAAACAGAACCAGATATGGTAAAACTGAATGAATTTCTAGAGCATTTGGGTCAAACTTGGGCCGTGACGTAGTACACAAGGTTCACTAGACCCGGCCTGCACATGCAAAACTCATACTACAAATCCCACAATTCTCTGCTGGTGACCCACAAAGCCACCTCTTCTGCAGAGATCTACAGATTCATGATATAGCCAGATTAGATCAACAGAAGATGACATTCCAGGCATCTAGTGTTAACCAGTGTGCATCAGTGTTAACACTGATGATCAACTGGTCTTGATCCCATAAAAAGGCTGTTTAACACAAACATATAAGATATTTGAATGTAGCTTTTAATGACATTTCACACTATTTCTGTTTCTTTCATGTTGGAAAAATAATTTATTTTCCTGAACAAGAACAACCGACAGAGCAAACTGACCACTTTTCCTCACAGTGCTACGTTCTTTTACTACTTTCCAGTTTGTATTTTTCTTATTTAGCTTTATGTTTTCTCTCAGTTTTCTCTCTTTCCATAGAAGCTACACCTGGTCTGGTCTTCCGTTTAGCTGTCATACCTTCCTGGAGTGAGTTGTCGGCTGAGACAATGCTGCCAACAACTAAAGATTCTCTATATCCTGCTATTAACTGTTACAGGGGAGATTTTTTTCTTTCCACTCTCGCCATGTGCATGGTGAGGATGTCGTATTACTGTAAAGTCAAGTGTCTACTGTGTTCTACATGCTCACACTGCAGGAGTAAATGCAAATCAAAGACTTGATGCAATTTGCTGGATATTATTTAATTGTTCTTAAATGAGCTCAAACTGAATCTGTTGCAGCATTTAAAAATAAATTAAAACTATTAAACACTACTATGGCTGCACAGTGGCACAGTAGGTAGCACTGTTGCCTTGCAACAAGAAGGTCCTGGGTTCAATTCCCTGCCTGGGGTCTTCCTACATGGAGTTTGCATGTTCTCCCTGTTCATGAATGGGTTCTCTTCATCCCACAGTCCAAAAACATGACTGTCAGGTAAAATGTTTTTCTAAATTCTCCCTGGTTGTGTGTGTGTGGTTGTTTGTCCTGTCTGTCTCTGTGTCGCCCTGTAACAGACTGGCGACCTGTTGAGGGTGTACCCCGCCTCTCGCCTGAAATGCTTGCTGGAGATGGCACCAGCACCCCACTAGGGACAAGGGCATTAGAAAATGGATGAATGAACATTATGTTACAAAATGGTACTTCCTAACCTGGAAATTAAGTATTTTAAAAGAGATTAATTTATGATAGATTTAATCAAATGTTGTCATTCCTAAATTTGTGCATGAGTTACTATGAAGCCAAAGGACAACATATAAATATCCACATGAATACAGACAGACTAAATAAGCTCAAAAATTCAAACAATTACTCAACTGCACATGTATCCTGCAGATCTCCTGTGTGCCTCTGCGCCTGTTTTAGGAAGGAACTATAACCATAACACAGTGGTTGTTTCCTGCCTACAGGAGCTTTAATAGGCGACTGGGCAGCTGACTCACTCAGCATGCAGCGGATGTGTTCCCTTTAGCATGACACTTACAATAGGTACTTGGTTTTGGTTGAAGGTTAAGAAGCAGATATCACCTTAGTTTTTTTCATGTTCAGCAAAAATCACAAAGTAAAGCCAAAACATTATCTGAATAAGAAAAATCAAGTCAAACCAACGATAAACAAAATTATTTCATCATCTGTCTCCTTTTTGATATTTACATAAGTGAATTATGTGTATTAAAGCGCACAGGACACAGAAAATAATTATTAAAAATGTAAGGAAAAAGAAGCTGCAAGAAGGCATAGAAAGCCAAGACACCAACTGCAATGTGAAGTTATTTAGAAAGCAATCCTGTTTCCTATCAGTTGAAAACAATACGAGCTGGTTTGGTCCTAACTAATGGACATAAAAAGAATTATTACCAAAAACCAAAAGATGATGGGTAGAAAAACAAACTGATTACAGCGATTATAGACATTTTTCTACTTTTCTAGAGAGCAAAGTTAAGGCTCCAGTTTTAGAATCGGCTTCGACCAGGTGCTTTCTGCACAATTTTAGACAAAGATGAACAGTAAAGTTTTCTGTAGGCACCAACGACCTCTCCCAGAGCCTCTAAGCCCGTTGGCTGCGGAGGACATCACCACAGAATAAAAATTATTGATGGTTGTTTAAAGTTTGAACTTTGAGTCAGTTCATCTTATTTGGGAAAAGGTGAACTTAACTCTCTGTGTTGGGAGTCAGTCGCTCCCTCAAGTTGAGGAGTTTAGCATCTTCATGGATGATGGTGGGAACAGCAGATGGACAGATGGATTGGAGCTCATCAGTAGAAATGTGAGCTCTGCTTGTTTTTGATTTTCTGGGCACGACCCATTGGGAGGAAACCCCAGAGAAGAACCAAAGTGAAAAAGATTATATCACCTATCTGGACTACCTTGGGTTCCCTCACAATGAGATATGGCTGGTTCTCAGCATGTGGTAATGATAGATATCTTATAACTGAAGGAAGCACAGATGGAGAAATGAAGCAGGATAAAAAAATCTGAAGATCTCACAAAGGTGATTTTTTTTTCTGTTTGTATGAAAGAATGGACCAATAACACATGAGAAATGGATGCTACGGTTTCCTTCATACAGGAGAACTGTTCAAGTTTTCATTACAAAGAAATATGTTTTTACTAGGTATTGAATAAACTTCAGTAATCAGGTTCAGCACTTCGAAACTGTCATTCTACTTGATTCAGTATAATTAATGGACTTCTGTTTTGATGTCTTGTAATGTTTAAATTACCTGAGTTGTAACTGATATATTTATGTTCATCGCCTACTTAGAATTATATTTTTAGAGAAAAAATTATTAAAGCATTTAATAATTATTTTCCTCGCTATGAATATGTGAAAATATAAAAAAATTGTTATATATTTAAAAAAAATTGTGTCTGTGTATAAACAATAAAGAAAACACTTTAGACCAATATTAATAAAAAAATAAAAATATGTATATAGATTTTTATGAAATGTTGACAGGGTTAGATGGTGGAGGACTTAATAAATATGAATATTTGATCAAGGTCTTTTCAATCTCAAGATGTCAGAGGGCTCATTACTGCAAAGTTGCTATTAAACTAAACTAGAGAAATGCCTCTCAAAGGTCAAATTTCAAGATTTAATTCATGGAATAAAATAATTTAATTGAGTAACTTGAGAGAATTATTCAGGATGGTTACAATTTTAAATTGCAAAATATTCCTGGAATGCCTGCAGTCTTGTCGACCACAATCCAGATGGGAGGCAACAGCTCTGGCTCACCGTCGGCCTGCAGTTTGAATCCAAGTGCTGCCTGGCCTCAGCGTTTATCGCTGCTTCCAAACTGGAACCTAGAGAGAAATGCAATTCAGGCTGCATGGCCAAATGCAGAGGACAGCTGGCTGCTAGTCTGACACATTTGTTTCTCTCTTCACAAGCCCTGTTGGCAACAACGTCTTTTAGAACAACAAGGAATTACCTGGAGAGAGTCTAAGATTTTGTCATTGTGAAATTTGACTCCCTCATGAATTTATGATGCAAAAAAAAAATCTTCTGATTCTTATGTTAAGTGTTTAACCAATATCAAACTCCAAATCAAATAATAATACTTATCTGGAATGGTATCATCTTAATGTAGATTTGCTAATAAGATATGGAAGTTCTCAAATGTGAAAATGATGAATTTTGTTCTTAGCATGTGGTTTCAAACTCACCTTATGAAACATCTAATGAAAACAGGTGACTTTTTATTGTAATTACAAAAGACTTTCCAGTAAAGACAAAGTCTTATCTTTGCTTATCTTGCTCAGTAATTCATATTTTGGATAATACTGAAATTCCCAAAATGCCTGTGGAGAGCTCTAGAAAAATAAACCATTTATTTTAAGGCACACAAATGCTCTTGGCTGTGTGAGGAAAACTAGAGATACATAAATAGCAGTTGAGCGATTACAAGAAAAATACAGAAGGAAAAAAAAAGATGTCAAGGGAGAAAGAAGAAGAACCAGGGAAGCGAGCCCTGGCTTTATTATATCCTAATATGCCTTCCATACTCAGCCTGAGAGGAGAAGAGTGCCGAGACATAATTATATCCCCTCCCCAGGCCGTCTTCCTGTATTAACGTCTCCTCTAGTTCACTGGCTGCGACAGAGACAAATGAGAGAGTTTTTCCAGCAGATCATTCTCATCCGTTACTGCCAGTTCCGTGTGATAGATCGTCGCAGCTAAAGCGGGGCAATAGATCAAGGTGTAAAAGAGCCTCTGTAGCGTAGACTACCCCTGAAGAGCGTAGCTTTACAGATCATCGCCCGTCTAATGCTTTTGTGGGTTAGGAGTCAGATCCTGTTAGTTGTGGTGCTCCCTTTTCCAACCTTTCTCTGAAACCTTTCTAACATGTCTTGTTTCCTTTTCTAATCATTAAGCTGGAATAAATGGCTGTAATTGTGCTGTTGACCTCACATTATCACAGGCAATGTGCTTTTTGAGCCTCCTACCGTGAATAATTGACTTCAATTGCCTGGTTATTATACATACACTTAGTATTATTTAAATCATTATTCATATTTACCAGTACCTGAAGACACTGTTGTTGATATATAAAAATAGTTTTTTGGTCCACTGTTTTGAATACCACTTTGAACGTATCGTTCATAACATTTATTTTCTATTGCAACAAAGAATTAGATGCTTCTTCCATTGGAAACAAATGTGACATAAAAGGCAAAAACAAAGAAAGAAAAAAATAAACTATTTAGAAGACGGAAGTAAGCTGTAGCCCATCATAATTTTTGAATGCATCACAACGTGATAAGATTTTGTGCATATCTGAAGACTTTTTTCCAAACTTGGACCAGCCAGAAAATATTGAAATATCATCTCTACTCTGCCATGTATGCTTGTCTCGCAAAGTATATCAGGCTTAATTATAAGATTATTGTAATTCTAATTGGTAAAACAGTTAAAATACCACCATTTGTCATAATAATAATAATAATAATAATAATAATAATAATAATAATAAAAACACAGCTTATTCTTTAATGGAGTACAAACAACTGTTTCCTGTACATTTTTTTCAAAACCTTTTTTCCTATCAGTAGAAAGTCAGTTAGCATGACTGACTTTCTCACTTTCTCATGACTGAACATTCATTGCTACTTTTTGTAGTTTCATGTTATTTTTGAGATTTCTTCTTCACATTTTACACAACCTGCCCTTTGACAGAGTCCCAACCTTTCCAAGGTGCATCCTGGACTTGATGCCAGTGATCCTACATGGATGCACAGGTATAGATAATGGATGGATGATTGCTCAATTAAATCAAGGAATGGACGTTTCCTCATATTATACAGTATCTGAATAAGAAGTGCAGCAGATTTATTTTCTTGTTCTTCCTTTCACTCCTTCCTGTCTGGCAAATGAATATAAAAGGTGTTGGTTCTGATTGTAGTGGAAGGGAGTCAGTCCACTTATGCCATTTACTTGATCAGGTGGCCTTATACTGTATGTCATGTTCCGAATCTCAATATTTGCTAGTTTTGACTAATTGAAAAAAAGAAAATAAATAAAACTAACCTGAATTTAATGTGGACTGGACTGGAATGTGAACTTGTACATGAATGGGGCATGTTCGATCCCTACAATTTCTATTGATGACATTTAGCACATTTACAGAGTAAGGCTCGTAGCAAACTGTTACACCGATAATGCAAATTGCACAGTGCATGCTTGGTATTTACATTTATCGCTGGTAATTGTGACTATGAAAAGGTTACAAAAGCATAAAGTATTACTGCTGGGGAACAGCTAAGTGTCCTGTCTCAATCAGGGGTAGTGAAAAGACATCCCTAAATAGCATACTGCTTCTTTATATGCTACAAGTAACACGGCGAATTAGCAGGGCTGCACAACATTACAGATTTCAATTAATTCTGATCAGCACAGATGTTGCATCACTCTCCCACAAAGCAGGCTCATTTTTATGCAAATTGAAGCTGTTAGAAGAGGGGAAGGATAGCTGGAAACTGTGAAATGGATAAATTTACATCTATAGAAGCTTGAAGGTATTTGTCAATATGATGCTTAAATCTTCCATAAATACTAGTGCTAATTTATCTTAGTGAATTTAACTACAAGTACCATAATGAGATGATGCAATTTTTTGCTCTTACACATCTCGATTTAAGCAGTTTAAAGTTTTTTTTCATTGAAGCTAAACATAAGACAAGTAATGTTGTAATTCCAGTCATAAATGTCCACTCAGTTCCTGACAGAAGCCTTGACAGGAACCCTGAAATCTCATAAGGGTCAAAGTGTGTGTGACTTCCCTCACCGAAACAGGATATGTTTAAAGAACTTCTGTAAACCTCGCCCGCTTTTTCTGTAAAATGTGTCAAAGGAGTCATTTTTCTTGTCTTTCTCTTCATCGGGGGTTGTGGGAACCAAGGCTGCTGTGATGACAGCTATCGTGGCATGGGCTGGTTCGAAGAAGTCACCCCATTGTTCACTTTGATAAATCGTTTAGATGGTAGTGACCTCTTCCAACTACTCTTCCTTCTATGACTTTGATGTATTAAAGTGTGAGAAATGGTTGGAGTGTAGTTCTCTGTCTTCTCCAGACAGTTTCCTTGTCAGACCATAAAAATTAAATTTGAATCCTCTCGAGATTTAAACACGTCAAAGATAGGTAGTAATGGATCTGTCCATGTTTTCCTGTACTGACGTCTCAACGTTGAAACTCCTGAAAGCAAAGGAACCTCCAGAAAGTTTTTAAGGTGGGGTTACAGATTATATTAGGGTGCCTTGCATGCATCTTTACAGTTTTCCACATTTTGACATCATTTAGCCACAAACGTTTACATATTTTATAGGACTAATCAACCATAATAGTGAAATATAAAGGAAATAAGGTTTGACGTGCATTGCAAATTTCATGATTTGAGGACCTCAAAGATCACTGTTTATTCCTTCATCTAAAATTGGAAGAGTAAGACACAACTGGAAAATATGTGGTGGTCCAGCTGTTCTCTGTTGATGGAAAAATGGATGTAGCAAAGTACCAGACAATCCTAGAATAGAACTTGTTAAAAATGTTTTTAATTTGTCATCTTTCTTAAATGCTTAAGAATTGCTACATGTGCAACTTCATGTAAGTTTGTCTCATCAAATCCCAATAAAATACATGCAAGTCTGTGTTTTTAATGTAACACAACTCTGAATATGTTTTATGCCAAGAAGTGAGTTTCCAATTGACATAAACCTGACTACTGTAATGTTGAATCATCATTGTTTAATATTGAAGTACTAAACAATGGAGAAAATGCCACTTTTTCACATTTTGTCAAAAAGATATTCAAAAAATTTCAACGTGAGAATCAGACATTGAATCATTTGTCTCTGTCTCATTTCCCAGACATGCTCAAGTGTTCATCTTGCTCTCTATTTCATCTTTCCGTCTTGTCTGCCTGAAACATTGAGATTCACCACAACAGGTGTAGAGGTCAACTGAGAGGTCACGGCTTTTACATTTGGCTTGCTAAAGACTGGCGACAAGAAACCTGCAGGAGGAAAAGAATCCAGGATACTAAAGGGTGTGATTTATCACGTCTGCCAGAATTCTGCCGAGACTGGATGAAAAACGGCCTCGAAGGTTAGAAAACACAGTCTGTTGTCAATATTTTAATCCGACTGTGTCCACACAGTGTCACGCTTTATTTAGCTTTTTTATACTTTATCACATAAGAATCCTGAAATGTGAAGCAAGGCCATAAATATCAACCTTTTCCTTTAAGGTTGTTGTGTACTTATTAGAAATTACGTGACAGATTTTACTGACTGAAATACATTTCGTTAAACTTTGAGCAACTGAGTTTAGCATAATTTAAGGATTGTCATTAGTACCAGACTTGTAATATGTGAATATGAAAACTTATTGATTAAGTAAACATAAAAAGACAAAACATGCTGTACCTTTAAATCTCATAAATAACTTACTTAGTTGCATTAGCCCAGTTGCCCCAGTTGCTTGATAATTATGTTGCTCTAAAAGCTTCCTGTAATTCACATCATATATATAATAGATTTTTAAATACGATACCACAACAGGTATGTACAGGCAGCACAAATAAAGCTACAGTCTAATCTACATAATCTCTACTCTCGTATTACATGATGTATTTCTATTCTGTTCATGGTGTCAGTTTTCAGTTACTGTTCTCTGTATAGCTTATTTTTTGTTTTACTTTGAAAAGCAGCAGTTTCTACTTGTTTCCTTGCCGTTCTCTGTGTTGGTCTCTATCTTTTCTTCTCAGCTTTTTGGTCTGAATCTCGACTGTTTTTCAGTTTATATTGTTTCTCGAATTTGTTTCCTATGTTCCCTGTTGTGTTTTATGAGACATTTCCCTGATTTCTTCAGCTTAACGTCAGTTACTTGCCTTCCTTCACACCTGCACCCAGTTTCTAATTTGCTCCTTGTTCAGAAATCAACTATGTCTCAATTAGTAGCTCTTTGCCAGAGCGCATACATTTTTAGATTGTAATAAATACTCACATGACAATTACTAGTCAGAAAGGAATTTTAAAAAGAATGTTATTGCTTTATTAAGTACACTTAATTTTTACCTGCTTGCTTCTTCCCTGCATTTTTGCATCCTGCTCCTCATAGGTTTCATGCCATTCACAAGTGCATGTGGGAAAATGCAATTTTTAAATGTAAATATTTTCATCTTGGATTTTTGATTGATATTCATCATTAAAATTATGTACGCCACCAATGGCAAGTATTTATGCTATAGTCAATTAAAATAATGTAGACTGCATTTTTACCACCATAGATCCACTAAAAAGAAAGTTATTCTTTGTGACTAGTAATTAATGCTGATGATTCATGTGAACAGATTACAGATTGTTGCATCCCACAGACATACCCCAACAGATTACCTAACCCCCACTGCAAGCGCACTACACACTGGCAAGTGAATTATCTTGGCTACTAAAATGATGAACCTTCAACCACAATGTGACATTGAGAAATTCATTTGCACACTATTTGCCAACTGAAAACTCACATGTCTGGACCTCCTTAATCCCCCCTGCAGCAATCTAACGTCAACCCCACTTCCATCAGTCACAGCTGGAAGTGGAGCCTGCATTCTGAAACATGTGTGCTGGTTGGAAGTGGTGGTGAGAGGAGGTTTGGTACCAGAAGGAACAGCCAACCAAATAACTTGGAGCTGTCTCCACGGAACCACACACCCCACTGAGGCTACCGTCGCTCCTGTACCCAAAACAGCGACATAAGGCTGTCACTGCCCAAAACAAGATGTCATGTCAAGGCAGGAAAATTACACAATAACGAGCCTCACTGGAGATTAGGCTAATGAGAAAATCAAAAAACAATTTAATTCTTGTCAGCATCTTTAAATTACCTCTCACCGCGGTACACTGATTAAAAAAAGTCTGCCACTCAGCCGGCTGGCCACTATAAATAACCCCTAGGCTTTTTGGACTATGGACCAATTACTTTATTATGAGCGGTTAGACATACAACACACACATATCTCTGTGGACACACTAGCTCTTTTAATTCTTTTAGAGTAAGAAAGATTTGCTTTGACAATACAAATGTATGACTTATGCTTTCATATAGAGTAATGCCTAGAATTATTCGGTTGATTTAGGTTTAAATGTTACCAACCTGCTTCTTCTGACCTGATGTAATAATACATTTTATAGAAGAATTTTAACTGAACTAAAGATTGGGGTTATGGCAAGGAGGACTTCCATTCTGAGACTTGAAGCTCATCGCTATAATAAATTGGCAAAATATCAGTAAAACATCTGACTAGCTGGTCCTTAATTGTAAGAAGAATCTGACTGCTTTGATGACAATGATTACTGAGATAAGTATTTTTTTTATTGAAATGTAGGTATAATGTTAAGCAGATAAATTTGGATCAAGTTTATTCTCCTTCACATAGTTTAATTATATTTTGAGAGATCTATATCAGAACTCATGTTGATTGCAAGCAACATGGGTTCTCCAATGAAATCAAGTTGCATAGAAATATGGTTGAAAAAATATATATTGTAAATTTGCCAGTGTTCTGAATAATTTTGTCTATTGGGCTTTTGAGGTATTTTTAAAAAATTCTTTTCCATTTCTACTTTGTTAGTTTAGTAATATGATAGAATCAGTGGTCAGTAATTTTGCATGCTTCTTGTTAGGTTTAAATGCACTTAGCATCTAGGTATTCAGAGATCGTTTATATAATAAAACTCCAGCAATAACAGAGTGTACTTTTTTTTTTTTTACCATAACAGTGGCTTTTTTTAAAAAAGCCACTGTTATGGTAATGCCAGTGAGCATGTAAAGCCACTGTTTTACATGCCAGTGAGCAATAGAAAAAATATTTGTCTCATTAAAAAACTAATAACTTCTGAAAAGTTTGATCATTTGCATCACTTTTGTAGGAAAGAGTCCCCTCACCTGATCCAATTAATCCTCATCTTTGTTTCTGATTTTCCCCTGAAGCCTCCCCAACTCTCCCTCCATCCCAGGAAGCATTTTTACCGACACAGCATCTGCTTTTTGCTTTCTGCTCCAATGTCGTGGTGGTAATTAACTGGCAAAATGTTAGCTACAGCATGTCATGAAATGGCCGCATCATTATTCCCAAACAACCTGCAAGCATATGGCACCAAATGTTACATTTCCATAATAACCCCTGAGACTAGCAATTTGAGCTAAGAGAAGAGAAGGAACGGTTTTGTTTGGATATCAAGGGCTCAGCTGAGAGTTATCAGTTCATTCTGCCAGCAGTAGAAGTTTATGGGACAAAGCTTGGAGCTGTTTAGTTGTTAAAATTAGAGACAACATAGGAACAGGTGCCACACTATAGTAGCATATGCTGAGAACAAAAGTCCACTCCGCTGGTTGGGGCACTGCCTTGCTTGAATGTGTTTTATGATTATGTTTTTGTTTCAATCATAGTTGACTGATTTTGCGATAAAATTAAGGAGCAAAATTTGGAAAAATATATATTCCTTCTGTTTCACTCCATTTAAAAAAAAACATCAAATCAAGCGGATAAAATTAAGAGTTATTCTCTAACTCATTAGATGAGGATCTAGAGTTTTTTTCTTTAGTTTTTACTGTCTTGGCTGATTTTATAAGCCGAATCTCAGAGGGTTTTAAATGATTCAACACTTAACCATGTTCTCACATGCTGTACATACTCAGATCACATACCATTATATTTCCTGAAGGAGTGGTGGTTGATATATTTTTTGGCTAGATACTAGTCTAAGCCTATCATTAATACAGTCACAGATATTACTGTGGGTTCTACAAACTATAAATAAACTGCTTGAAAGTAATGTCTGAGTATAATCACATGAATTTGCAAAAAAAAAAAAAAAAAAAATCTATGCAGTATCTGCAATTATTTTAGACAGGCTGGATACATGTAGAATTGAAGTTTACTGCAGTGGATCTTAAAAAGAGTTTTAGGTTTTAAATTGAAACCTCAAGAGTTGCAGCTCCTGTCAATAGTTAGAAAAAGATGTATTACTTTGCTGGCAACCATGTTTTCCTTTGTGTAGGCCACTTGCACAACAAGACATAAACTAGCTGTGTTAAGTAGCCTAAGCACCCATAATTCTGATATTAGTCTCTTTCACAAAACATTTCTGTTGTAAGTCACCTCTGATCTCTCTGACCCTTCATAAAACCCAATATCTCCCAACATCTGACGCTCCAAATTGTATATTTCAGCTTCTTACTGCTCCTTTATAGTACCAAATCCTTAAATGGTCACAGAAAACTGCATCATAACTGCATCAGTTCCCCAAACTACAAAAGCATATTTCTCCTACAGATGCAGATCCTATCTCAACAGATGCAGGCTTGTGACTTCTTTGATTGGTTAGTCAATGGCATAATTGAGGGCTGATTTCTAACCACTGTATTTTCAGAGTGAAGTTTTAGGAGATTGAAAGTATGTCTCTTAGTCTGTCTGATTACAAATCAATATGGTCATTTGGTTCAGATTATTACTGTAATTCAATCAGCTCATGTACTGAGCTGAGGTGGGTGCACAGTTATTGGCTGATCAAATGAATTCCTTAAAGAAATGAGTTAAGCTGTAGATGGACCTCATAGCTTTAACATTGTTTTTACAAGGATAAACACTTTAGCTGCCAAATTAAGCCACCTGACTCATGATGCTCCCTGCCGCTTCCATCTTTCACCAGTTCACCAAGACTTTGATTGCCAGTCTTGAGCAGCCAAGCGGCTAACGCCATTTCCACCTCTTTACGTGCACCACTGCTCATCTCGTCACTGCTCTCACGAAGCCATATGGCTTACGGACATGCTCCCCATTTGTCAAATAATTTCTCAAGCGAGAGGACAGGACGGAGGGAAGAGAAAGATGTGCACCAAGCAAAATCTCATCCACCCACTCTGTTTCTGACTGAGCACAGTTTTTGAGAATGGAGCAGTTGCGATTGGCTGGTTAGGGTTCTTCAGGACTGATTCTTAACTGATATTGAATCAGAGAGAAAACTGAAGCAATTTCATTAGCTTTTAAACACAGTACTTTATTCAGTGGAACAGCTTTTAAATCTGAAAAGAGAAATCACTTGTGAAATTCAAGATTAATTTGAATGAATTTAGAAATCAGTTGTAGGCAGTTTTTGTCTTTTGTTCCCCATTCTACTCTTGTTAAATTAACTTAATTACATCTACTAACTTCCCTATTGAAGCCAAACACATTGAAAACATCTGAAGTAAACTAATGAGCATCACCAGTTCTCTACAATATTTACATCTTCTAAATTTCATGACTTAGTATATTCCTGAAGCTCTACGATCATGTATGCTCTGAGGACTTTGCTGCTGAGAGAGTTAAGCCTTCTTCTCCCGATGGCCTGATGTTGGCAATGCATGACAGTGCCAGTTGACAACAGCGGCTATGGATGACAGATGACAGCAGAGGACGAAGTGGTTTGCTGTGTGTGTGTGAGTAAGTGGGGACTGATTATGAGGATAAGGTGTCCGTGGGAGATCTCCGAACACACATACTCACACACCATTGCATTACCACAATTGAGGCATTAGCTCAAACACATGCCAACATCCTTGTGCATTCAGACTTGCATGCACGCACATATAGGCACACACACATGTTCCTCCCAGGCATCATCCCATCTATTTGACACAGTAATTACAGCGCACACTGATTCCAATGATGGATGAACTCCCAGTCTGGGATGATCAATCCCTCCTTCCTCCTGCTCTTTCCTCTTTCTCCCTGCCTCACCATACAACTTCCAGGCTTGTTTATTAAAGAGCTTTTAAAGCCTCCTAACATTACTGTAGGGAGGATGTAAAATACGATTGATAAAACCAGATAAGAAGATTTCAACTCCAAGAAGTGGATTGGCAGATTAAGACAGCATATTTCCTTTTATTAAGGCTTAAATAAGTATAGATATTATTTCTTTATTACCATCTCTGACTATAGCACAATATCAAGTTTTCTGTTTGTTGAAATATTAGCATAACATTCTTATTTTACTGCACCATTCGAAGTACAACACACTATTATAATGTACCTCAATCAGTATCACTATAAGTCTGTTAATTCATCAAATATCTATCACAAATCTCAATTAATGTAATCAATTTATTTTTTTTTATTTTAATTAGACTAAAGTTGATTATAAAAACTAATAGAAAACAAAAACCTCACCTCTTCTACTCTACTTGTACAGTAAAAATAGACTTTACTAGTTTAATAGTTTTCAAAATAAAACTAAGGTTAAAAATGCTATATAAGCTGATGAAAATTAAGTTTAGCTTTCATCACAAGTATTTTGGTCTATGAGTATTTTTAAAGAAATATGTTTCATCACCAGAAATCATGAATTCTAAGACCTAACATTAATTTGAAAGAGAGAGAGGAGAGAAACCAAAGGATGGAACCACCTTAGAGTTTTTAGATTATAGACACTCCATATTCTTGTGATCAACTTTCATCGCTACTTTGGACTTACATCACATTCATAGTTCTTTCGACCAGAGAGACAATCAGCTTCTGCTCCAATAGCAGTTCAATCTGTCCCTTAGGTCACTCAGAACCCGTGAGAGGGGCGAATAACAAGTTATAAGCAAAGTATAAAAATAGGCACCCAAACAGTATTTTATTATTTTTCTATTTTTAATTTCTCATTACAATAAGTTTATTAGTTATTTCAATTATTCAGTGCACTTCCACATACAACCGCTAGGGGCCTCCTGTGCATTGGTGGCATAGAGAAGATTGGACACACAGAAGAAGAATTAACCTTCCTGTTAGATGCTAATGTAAGGGCAACATGTGTGTCTCATCTTTCCTACATTACAGGTCAGTAAAATGTATTTGGATGCATATATATCGGTATAAAAGTTGAAGAGGCTGTTGAACCGAGAGTCAACTAGTTGGCTGCATGTTTACATGTTCAATCGAAATTGTCTTTTAAAAACTTATACATCCTCTTTACAAGAATTTATTCTGGTAAATATATTATTTTTAAACTAACAAAGTTAATATTCTTTGATAATGCATTGGTAGATTATACTGAAACGATAAACAATGCCTCTAAAAAAATACAAGCTAATATTAAGCCAGATTTTCAATTAAGAAAAATATAGGCACATTTTAAAGTGGTCACTAATTTGGAGCAGTAATATACATAAATCCTCTTCAACTTCTGATTATCCAATTTGGCACATATCACATATTTTTGTCCTTTTAGCTATTGCATTGAATTTTCTTTGTTTTTCCTAACTGTATAATTGAGCTGCTATTTTTTACATGGGGGAGCGGGGTGGAGAGAAAAGGAGGCTTGTCGCCTCAGGATGAGAATGAAGTGATTCTGTAAAGAAGGTTTGCACTGCCCATCCACACAGACTGGCTAAGAAATCACCCACCCCTGATGCATCAAAATCTGTCAGAGAAAGAACAGAGACACAGCGAGGTCACACCAAACGGGATGAGCGACCTTCTCGACGTCTGCTGATGTCTTTTTCATTAGTTGCCATGGGGCGGGTTGAGGGAGAGTGGGGGGTTGCTGATTCGGTTGAATACCCCAGCGAATTGGCCTGAAATACAAGGCAATCAAGGATAATGTCATTGCCCACACAAATTAATGCAAGACTCACAATATTATGAATGCGACTATTAATATAGAGTAGACTCAGTGAAAAGTTATCTAATTTTCTGAAACATTTCATAATCTATATGAATGTAGAAATATTCTGTGACTAAAAAGATGATTAATATAACAACTGCTGGATATAATTTTTTTTTTACTACTGGAGTTATGAGCTTCTGTTGGTTTTCAGAGATCGTAGATCTTGTGATACAGCACAAAATAATATTTTACTATTGCAATGTGCTTAAACAAGGTATGCTGCCTCTGATTTATTAATGTTTGCTTGTGAAAGCATGATTATTCTCCTACTTGAGCCAATAAGATATTATTCTTGCATAACCCAGAGCTGTTGGATAATCAGAGATGAATTTTTAACACAATTTCATCAGTCATGCTTTTCCTGCGATAGCTCATTTAACATTTTTACAGTTACACATGGACCTATAGAGGAAAAAGACACAAATTACCAAGAAGGTCTATAAAAAGCCGTCTTGATCAGACAAGATCTCAAAACATTTTTAAATGTTGGACCTACTTTTTATACTTAACCAACATTCCATTGAGATTCATGTATAATCCATATTGTTCACTATTAGCTTATGGCTGCTCAGAGGCTCCAGCATTTTGCAATTAGTTGTGCTGTAGATATGAAAAATGGACAAAGCTTTTGACTTTGGATAATCTTTACCAGTCAATATAACTTTCTCACCTAAAATTCAAACATTATTTTCTCAAAGAGAAGCTTTTATTGCTTTGATAAGCTTCAGCAGTGTCATAAGATTTATTCCTATCTTTCATTGTATTCAGTTTTTTCCAAGATCTGGTATGATGGGAAAGTTCGACCTCTGCTCAAACCCTCTCCAGCACATCCCAAAGATTCTCAGTGGGTTTAAGGTCTGGAGTCTGTGGTGATAAGAGGATGAGATCTCACACTTCCTGATCACTTCATCTGCCTCTCTTCTTACCCTGATGCGCCCATCACTCTGGAAGAGGCAAATCTGGACTCATCAGACCAGATGTTCTACAATTGCTCCAGTGTCTAATTCCTTTGCTCCTTGCAACTTGAAGCCTTTTCTCCAGTTAGTCTCAAGTGGATTTCCAATAGCTATGCTCTTACTTTCACCATAAAAAGATCATCAATCACAATCTTTCAGGATTTTTTTCCTGCCACCTTAAGGCCAACGTGCCCATTTGGATTTTACCTACTTCTCCAGTTTAGCCACTATGTCTGACCTAGACCAATCATGTCTGTTGTTCCCTAAACATACAAATATGATTTTATGGTCAATTAAACAGCAACATGGGATTATTGTATGCCCTTTCTGCAGGCTAGTAAAATTTTTATTCTGTAGAATACAATGGACAGTAAATTATTTTTATATTTTCCTGTGCATTTACTTTCCACCAATCCAAGATTAAGGTCAAATATCAACTACGAGTGATTTAGTGGAATTTTCACAACCATTTACCTTCTCATTCAGCATCATAATTACTTCAAAACAATGGTCTGTCTCCCCTCGTATAACTGGCGCCTTTTCCGCCCTGAATATTGCTAGAGAATGGGAAAAAGCACTGCTTCCACAGAGGATGTGAACATGGGCTGTGGGCACATTGTTGGCCTTGAGTCCCACCACACTACAGTCTTGCAGGGCTTTTGGTGTAGAGGGGGTCAGTAGTTGGTAGTCCACTTCTGCAGTTTCCTGTTCGCATGGCATTTAGACCTACAAGGCACCAGGGACCTGGCCACTGTGAAAGACTATGAGCGGGAGGCGAGTAAATCCCTTCCTGACGTCAGTGACGTGTTTGCCTCGCGTGACGAGTTGAAGGCTCAGGAATAGGTGAAAAAAATTAATAGTATAGAGAATACTGCCAGCATGACTCAGTGCTGTTGGTTTGAAAAGGAAACCATAATTTATTTGCTCTCTTTAAAAGTCTTGGCGTTCACCAACTTCTTTTGAAAAACTTTTTAAAATTCATCTCTTTGGTTGAAGAAAACAACTTTTTAAAAAATTCAAATGAGATCAGATTCTATGTAACCACACATGTTAAGTGGTTAAGAAGCAAAAAAACAAAAACAAACAAAAAAAAAAAAAAACAGTAAAATTAGGCTATGTGAAAAACATCATCTTTTATGTTCGGGTTTACAAAAAGGAGCTGCTTCTCGTCATTACTGGACTCTCCCTACATTATGCCAGCTTTGCATAAATCTTAGGACGATTGTCATCACCCCAGGAAAGGAAGACATTTTCTTGCTCTGTATCCTTGTCATGTTTTCACATTGGCATGGCCCCCTATTGTTGTACAGAATTGGACAGAGTCGGGCTCTTTGATGCGTTAAGTGATTTACTGACCAACTGGACATAAACAAATGGTTCATTGAGGACTCTGGGCAGGAAGTCCCCTCTGGCTTCAAACGGGTGCGCCGAAAAACAATAGTCTGAGGTCCATTTCTCTTTGTGATTTCTGTCATTGAGCTCAGTGATAAAAATGGTAGCACCAAACTGGAAATATGATAACTGTGACTTTTACTTTGTAATCTTTACTACAGCTTTGTGAGTTTTAATTTATGGGATCAATGACCTATTTTACGGCTGGAAGCTTGTTAACTTTTGACTTTTGATATTGTGATGGTCAAATTATAGTATAGTATGTAAATAAATCTCAATCAACAGCTCCTCCCTGGGTTTTGACTTGCAGTATAATCTTCATTACATGAACTGACGTTGCTCAGTGGAAATAATATATAAAATATGTAGCTGTAAGAATAATTTTAACAATAAAAGGTTACATTTTTCTTTAAGAGGGTTAATCTTTAGGTTACACTGGGCTTATTTAATAATTTGATCTATTTTGTTCACTTAGATAATTGTACTTCTCGTAAAAAAGACTGCAGATATTAGTTGATGCGATAGCGCTAAGATGGCTTCACTGTGTGTATTAGTGCTTATTAAGGTATATTTGGTGCCTGTTAAAAAGGCAGGTCTAAGTGTTTTTAGACTTTTAGACAGGGTCTGTCATGGTTGTAGTCATTAACCCCTTTGAATACCAGAGGTCTACTGTAGACTGAGCACATGTGAACTTTGGTTTACATTTATTAACAAAAATGTTATATTTAAGACACCATGGTGTTTCAAAGTAATATTTAAAGCATATGCTTAGCAGATAACTGTATATGCTGTAATGTTTGTGATTGAACCAGTTGATTTGTTTGCATGAGTCAAAAATGTTCTCTCCTTTTTAAAATTCACTTTAAATAAGATAGAGCCATCTGAATCAACACTATGTCATGTATGTTTATTTTTCAGTGTGTTTTATATGAAGAGGAAACTCTTAGAGGAGGGAGGTCTGGGAGTACCCTTTAAATTGGGATCCTGTTGTGCTACAAAGGGAGAAATAATCATTCATTAACCCCCCTGGCCCCACAGAGGAGGGGTAAGGGTTTAAATCGAGACCCTCTTTGTGTCATCCACTCTGCAGCTGGGTCAAGTCAATTGACAATGCACATAATGATCTTAAATGGATTAACTGGCCAAACACGCCCCAGAGTTTCCTTTTCAATTATGGAGGGAACAGGTTTTTAAAATGGAGCCCAGTGTGGATAGCAGCGTCCAGAGGACCCCTGGGGGTTACATGCTCTGTGTGTGTTTGTGTGTGTTTCAGCGTGTCATTGGGAAAGAGTTGACAGAGTTGGTTACAGCCTTCAGGTCATGCACGGACTCACTTGGAAAGGTGTTTTATGATAATAGAGGAAGGATGAAAGCTGTGAGACAGGAAAGGTGAGCTGGTGCGTGTGTGTATGCGTGTGTGTGTGCGTATGTGTGCGTGTTTGTACGTGCAAGCCTGGGGGTTTCAGACATGTCATCTCTCGATAAGCTCCCTGAGGAACAGACTTTATTGTCACAGTGAAGACCCTGACAGACAAGTTAATCAATCTGGCAATTTGGTGTTGCACATCTCCCTTGTTCCTGCACTTGCTCTCCACTCACACACACGCACACACACAGTGTGTGTGTTCACCTGCTGAAGTGTTCCAGGTTAGGTTGTTAAACAACAGGTCTTCTAATCACCTTTAATAAGTTCTCATAAAATTAACAAACTAACAAAATTAATAAGCATGTGAAATGAGAGAGTATCTGTGTTTTATTGCTGGATGTTGGCTTGAAGCAAGCTGAATTTAGAAAATAACATCTCAAATCATATTGTCTTTAATTTCTGTTATCATCTGCCAACATCAGAGGTTTAACTAGGACTTTACTGGTTAGACAAGACTAATGTCTGTTCATTCAGTTTTCAATGTGTAAGAATTATAAGCACGACAAAATAATTTTTAACATGAAATATTTAATATGCAGTTATTATTTATTATGTATTCAGTGAAATTCTAATAGGACATTGCATTTTACCTGCTTGTGACATCAAGTATCTGACAATGTTTGATGAGAGTCCACTGTTAATGCTAAGTTTGAGAATAACCTAAAAAGTTAATTAAATGTCATCATCTGATTGTAATTATCCATAGTAACATACCTGAAGGAATGAGCAGCCCTATAGGTTTACATTTTCCAGGATTTAATAAATTAATGTTCCAAGCTAAAGAATGTTTTGTGATCACAAAAAATTAGAGGTGCTTATGTGTGTGCTTGAACCTGCTCTGGTTCTTAAGTACAGCTGTGTGTGTGTGTGTGTGTGAGAGAGATACAGAGCCTCCACGGCCTCTTTTCTGCACGCTCCAGTGTTACATGATCTAAGAGTTTTTTTGTTTTTTTCTGAATCGCAGCACTGAGTCGACCGCACAACTGTGCTGTGTTGTGACAGCTTTGATTAATTTGATAATGATGACCTATTGTGGCATTTTATGCTAAGGTAAGCACAGCTGGCTGTCCGGGTCAGAAGGAGTAGAAGGAGGTCGCGTTATGAGAGAGTTAACTTAGTTAACAGAGACGCAGCCAAAGGGGAGACTCAGACCAAGGACAGGGATCAATGAAAGAGTCGCTTAATGAAACGGACAGTAACCTTGAAGGCGATGTGGGTCGTCAAGCTGGAAGCATCAAACACCACTGCTCGTACCTTTATTCGTCATTTTGCCTTGTATTTTTTTCATTTGTTTCTGCCTTTTTGTGATTGTTAGTGGTGTTCACTTGTATTTTACAAACCTCAACATTTTTTAGATAATGTTGAGGTCATCTAAAAAATAACCTCAACATTGAGCAAAGACCTTTTTTAAGTTCTTTGCTAATTTATGTTTAGTTTACACATTAGTTTCCTGAGTTGTTGTGGAAAGCTGCTGGTTTCTCTTAAGCTTGTGCTGCTGAAAGTTTTTCTCTTCCGTGCTTTCTTAAATGAGAGAAGACAAGACACCCGATAGCAATCTGGGCCGTGCTTGTGAGTCATCCTTTTCCAGAATCGGATGGAACTTGAACCTTTAATCCAGAGGATCTCAGAATTCGGAGAGTTGCAGATTCCTTGTCATTTACATTAATCTCAGGAATTTGCGCCATGCCAGGAAGACACAGGCTCCATTTACTTAACGGACACAAAATAGGGGCAACAGCTATGATGATCCTTGACTAGCTGGAGCTCACAACCGTATCATGCACTAAGCTGTAAATAATAATGTAATAAGGCTGACGGGGGACACAATGTTTAACGTTGAACATTATTAATTTGTCCTATTATTAGGTTTTGTAATAAAATCCTGACCACCTGTAGATGTTTTAATTTTACATATTTTGGTGTAGATACATGCATGTCAGCAAAAGACAGTCCTAATTGAAAGGACGATCTTCTTGATGACCTCTGATCTAAAGATCTCTCACCTTCAGTGAGAAGTTCAGCCTCATCTCTTTCCAAGTCCTTTGAAGTGATACTTTCAAAATAAAAAACAAACCCAACACTTGTCCATAAACCCTGCCAGCCGCTGTATCGAAGCTCATTGGTGAAATTAATACCCGCTCGGAAACTGACCACAGACACCGCTACTCCTTCTACACTTAACTTCGCGTCTGCTCAACCTCTTTAGGACTTGTCATGAAGTGAGCAGGAGAATTACTGTAATTCTGAATTCACTTTGTTTTCTTTTTTTTGCATTTGTGGAAAAACAATTTGCACAAAAATGATAGCAAAGGGAATTCAATCTGTTTTTTGAAACGCTGCATCACGGTAATTCAAGACAACACAGCAGCTGTAACGATGACATTTCGAAATGCCATTTTTTTCCACTTCATCAGGAGCTGCAACTGATTCTTCGACTGCAGCCGCTGCTTGTTTGAGCAGTAAACCAGATTATTTTGAACTTGAGTAACAAGCATTAGCTAGTTAAAGAGTGACTGTAACTGCATGTGGGCAAAGACTAAACAGTTGAATTTGACTGGCATAGCAGCAGGATTATTCATAAACTTTGAGTAGATATAATGTTAACTTTTTTTTTTTTTCTAAATTAAAATGACATACAGGGACAGTAAATCTAAAACTATTAATTGTGGCCATCAGAGCACAGACCGTAGACTGTTTTATGGTCTGATTACATGCTCCTCTCTGTACCACAAAACACTGAGCCAGGAATGTTAAGCCAGCATTAGTTTATGTAGGGGAAAAAAGGTGGCCGGGAGGTTACGGCTTCCCAGAATAGTGAAGCCTTGTACACACGGCACCCATCGGCTTCATGGGGCCTCCATGTCCATGTTTGTAAATGTGAAGGATTGCTACTGCAGAGCCAGACTTTACTTACAGAGGAAATGTTGCTTTTATTCCATTTTTACTTTTAATCCTAGAAAAACAAAATCTTATTGTACTAAGTGAAAAAAAAAAAGATCTTCAGAAAAATAGAAATAAAACATATAGCAACTTGAAAGATTAGAGTACTGCATAACCTATAGAAATATAACTATAGTAACGTGAAAGTTTGTAAGATCTTGAACACACACACACGCACACACACACACACACCGGTGGTTTGGTAGATAGAGAAAAAAAAAATACCCCTCCCATTTTTCCAAAAATGTAAATTTCCACATTCATTTATCTTTATTCAGCAATAATATTCCCTGACTGGTTTTGCTGAACTTACTAATTTTATTAAGTTGCTCCTCTGTCTTTTTTCAGTTGTTGGTTACTTCACCATTTCACCGTTACATGCTTTGAGAGACTTTCTGGAGTTCAAATAATTTCTTCCAGCAGGACGTTTCTTACCAAGCCTGCATCAAATTGTTCCCATGATGGAAATATTTCTTTCCCACTTTGACAGCCGACAATTGAAAGTAATTTTCTGTAATCTGCTCCAAGTCTCTTGTAGAAAAAACAATGCTAAAATCTACCAGCAGGAAGTTGCTAAGTGTTGTTTTGGTTCAATCAGAGGTCATAATTTGTCATCATAGCCAGCTGACCCAAATGATGATTACATGATTCAGAACCCTCTGCCCCTCAAAAGAACATAGATAGATTACACTATATAGGTAGATAACATACAGTTGAATTAAACTAGAGGTGATAATTGAACATTCTTATGACTTTCATCTCCATAATTAATGAATACTTACCTACAATAAAAAATAAAATCATACACCATAATTTATTAAATGAAAGTATAAAGGGATTAATTAGCTTGATATGTCATTTTTCCAATTTGTTTAAACAAAAATATTGATCACACTTTTTGTTTAAAATTGACAATCATATAACAATAACAGCATCAATAGCTGTGAAAAACACAACATGCATATATAATTTACTTCAGAATGGGCAAAAACAGCAAACAAGATGATCACAACTTAAAAAATTCAGTACTTTGTATTAGATTCAATGCAAGAGCAGAAAATTATGGCCTTTAACTAACAGCGACCTCTATTTATATATTTTTTTGTTATTTTAAATAAATGCATAATATAGTTCAGTATCACCACACATTGCTGCAACACATAGTAGCCAAATCAGATCAATATATTACATTTGTCCAAAATTTTACTTGATTCTTTGATGTTGTCTTTTCTGCTATATTTACAGATTAAATAATCAATTTATAATGTCTTTTAATTTTAATGATAAATTCAGTTGTTTGAAAACCAGACTTCTAAATTGCAGAAAAATAATATAATAATAAAACTTAACATTTCTTTAAAATAAAGATATAAACAGGGAAAAATGTTTCTAAAGAGTTTTATACATGCAAATAAAGAAAGATGTAAATCTATGTAAGGAAACGATAATTCACACAAATAATTAAATTTTACTGTTGGTGTTATGCATCGACATAGAAAAAGGCCTTTAGGAAATTAGTATGAAAAAATTTTAAGTCAAATGTGTGTGAGGTGAGGAGAGTAAAGGGTGTCATCAATAAAGGCAAGTTGGAGGATCAAGCTGCATCACGTAGTAGAAACCAAATTTAAAATAAAAAACATGTTTCATTTGCATGGTCGTATATCCTTAACCTCTGAGAACCCAACTGGAGGTTAAACTCTAGAACGAAGAGAAACTTTGAACTTCTTCAAAGAAATTACGGTCCTGGAGAAAGCTAAAAGTGAAATTCACAACTGAGGGCCAGACTTAAATACGAAGCAGCAGAAGATGGAAGAGAGGCTTTCAAGAGCAGATGTATGGCCGCTACAAAATGAGGATCAGTTGCTTTGGGAACTTAAAACCTCAGAGGACAGTGAGAGCCATTTGTATATTAAGATGAACAGTCTAACTTTGGCACGGCTCTTCAGGGTTGGAGTTTGTCTCATTTGTTGCAAATAAACTAAATCAATTTGTCTAGGTAATATTCATAAAACAAAAACTAAATCTGAAAAGTAACTATAAATAATGATAAAAAAGGATAGAGCTGGAAAAAGGTAAAGAAAATGTATTCTTGCCTTCTTCGCTACTTAATAGTTGTTATCCATATTGTTGATTTTAGTGTACAGGCTTAATCCTTTACAATAGTAATGGTATGACAGCGTCTGCCTCACCTCATTTCAGGAGTATCCCTCAGTGGCAGGTAAAACCTCTCAAATCAATAGCACATATGGTCCACATTACAGTGGGAAAGGCCTCCAAATGGCCCGTTTTTTCTGAGAGTGACTCACGTCGATGACAGACGTGTTCTGATTCCACATATGTTGAAACGTAGAAACCGTTACATGGCCTCTTTGATACAGGATGATTTATAGGGCCTTGACACCGGTTGCAAATGTCTTTTCAGAGGGCATGAGGAGGCCTTTGCAAGTGGATAGTGTCGATCAAATCACATTCCAGGACTCAACAAAATGGGTAGCGTTTCCACTCAAGAGTTTTTGCTCTTGCTTCCCTTGTTTCACTGTCATCAAGTGTTGATTGATCTTAAATGAAAGAAGAGCTGAACAAAACGATAGCCTTGTGCATATTCAGCACTTCCCTGAAAACACCATCTGGAGAAAATTAGTATTTTAATCAAACTCCCTCAGTATTTATGTTGTGAACAGATTTTATGCTCCAGTTAGAGATGGGTTAAAGTAGAAACAGAGGGAGGAAAAAACACAGACAATGCTTAGTGAAATCTGCTCAGTATGCATCAACAGCCCTGCCAAAGTGCTCAGCATTACAAAATGAGGTTGGTTGAGGTCGCTATCTTGTGAGGTATAATTATATCTTTAAACTAAGCCTCTCGCTTCAACATAATGGTAGGTAAACAGAGCCTGATTAGTGACACTTCTCAGTTTCAAATCCCGACTCATGCAGATAACTCAATTAGCAAATGAAGGATCAAGAAGTCCCTTAATAGGGATTGGTGTGGATGATCAAACATGTTCCCAAAAATGAATTACCGCTCAAATTTCTCTTGGTCATGAAAGTCCTGCTAGCTAATGGCTGAATCCATGTTCAGTGAAGCGCTCATGTTCCATTAGAAATGTCAGTCATTCACTTGACAGAGTGGTCCACTAATGCACACTGTTGCCTCATGCAAAATACATTTTCAACTAGCCTTTAGCTGCGTCTCTCAGATGAAATAATTTCGTTTAGGTGGCATATATAAATATGTGAGTACCAAGTCCTGATCACTTAGTCCACTTTTAAACAAAACTGAATACCGGAAGGCAATTATGAGTGCAAAGTGAGACCTGACAACACCCAGGAGGATGTAAGTGACAGCTTGAAAGTGGAAGTTTAACCTAATTTCAGATCTCTATTTTTGTGGCCTTGAATAATACCTCATATATGAGCAGTGCTAACCGTAAACTGTATGATGGATTATTGTATGACATGCCACACCCATTGTTTACTTTCTTGCTTTATTTGACATGTTTAAGAATCAGGAAGGACCATTAAATATGGTGCTGGTTAGCTCATCCAAACAGCTGAATTGGAACAGAAATACCCTGGAAGACTTCGCCCTTTATTAGCCAGTTGCTAGAAGTAAATAGTTATGAATTACCTTAATGCTACTTGAATTCTATTAAAGTTCATCTCTATCCATTGTCTATATGTCCTTGCATGACTGTGGGTATATAGCATATTGCTGGAAATGACTGACCATCATTTCCAGCAGTCATTGGAGAAAAGCAGGGTAAAATTTTTAGTGATTCTTTTTATTATATGACCGTACAGTAAAGGCAGTAAAAGTAAAGCATTTTATCTATGTGTCAATCAGTCAACAGTCTAGTAATAATAATAATAATAATAATAATAATAAACACTCTCTTTACTTACCTACACAAATTATTTTCTTGTCTTAAAATATCTAAATTAGTTTGGGAAACTATCTGTTGCAGACAAATGTGATGTCTCTGAGGTTGTGAAAAAGCAAACAAAGCATCAGAGTGGCAGAAGATAAACAGCTGCTAAGATTTAAATCTACTCAAATCTAAGATAAATCAATTGGGATACAGTGAGAAAAATTAATAACAAGATCCACTTTCAGTTTAGGATTCATCAGCAGGCATTTATTTATTCTGTGGCCTCTAAGATGTTTCATTCTTGTGCTTTTCCTGATCTCATTGTTTAACAATTCTCCTCGAACGTTATAGAGTGATCAGCTGATAAGACAGATGGATGCAGCCATTTTAGTGTGAAAATTTAGGATTATATTGAACAAATATGAACATTTTCAATTAAAGCTGTACATGAAGATGGCATTCCATCTTCACAGACACTGAATTCAGAAGATCCTAAGTTTCCCTTCAGGCAAGCAGTAGGTGAACTGAGTCAGGTTCTTGACCTCTTTTAGGAGTAAACAGCAGTATCCATAACCCCAAGCAGTATTTATTTCTTTGGTTGATCCTTAGTCTTCTGTTTGGAGCTTCTGTGGCCAAACGGCGACTAATTATAATATTTATGTTACACAGAAAATAAAAATCACAGGAAAATAAGTCTTCTTTATTTCTTCAAGTCATTCCACAGAGCAGCTGTCTTCAAACATCCGTCTCTTTCTGTCTCATCCAGCAGTCCACCACTTTTAGAGCCCACCTTCTCAACTCAAATAAGCCAATAAGCCCCTTCCTGAGCGGGAAAAGACAACAATAAGAATGACTAACTTTTACATAAATTACCAGGACATTATAATTATCATGAAATATAGAGTAAGTATGTAATGTGTACAAACTTGTACACATAAAATGTATATTTATAAGTTATTTCACAACTCTCTTAAGTACTTCTAAAAGATAATCAACCGATCAAACTCCTACTCTTCTCAGGTCACATCATATCTTCATCTAAGGTGAGTCTCATCTTCATCTACAGCACAACGCCTCTGCCAAGCAGCACACACTCATTGTGACATTTGACTGGAGTGGCTTGAATACAACTACCAAACACTCAATTGTTCACTGGTGCACAATTGAGTGCAACATTCAACAACCTCCATAAGCAATAAGCAGCTAGGGAAGAACTTTCGGTTTCCTAACAATTGTAAATAATGCTTTTCTCAGTCCTCTGCTAGTGGTGTAGTCTTCTTTACACAGACTCCCTGTGTTGCTAATGTTTGACTCATTTGTTGGTTACATACAGCTTCCCTTTGTGGTAATATTATTTTTTCCTGCAGATTTATTTGCCACCATTGCTGCCACAGTTGCCCTGAAACATAATCCAACTACTGATCACTGATTAATCCTTTAAAAAGTGACTTAGTGTCTTTTACTGATTACTTGATTTCAAAATTAGAAAAAAATTACAAGTTACTTGACTCATCACCTGCTGTTGTTTTTAATCATGTGAAACATTTTCAACTGCCTTGTTGCTGGAATTTGCGACACAATACGCCTGACGTGACTTTTATTTAAAATTTGCATACTGCCTTTTGGATCAACGCCATGATACATAAACATTTTTTTCTTAAATAATTAAAGTAAAAGTGTACACAGTGTGTGTTTTACAGTCTATAGCACAAACTAGAACCTTAATCAGCAGGTTGTGCATAATGGCTCTGCGATCCAATAGTGCACAGGTTTGGTATGGCAGGCGTGTGATAGAAACATGAGCCTGAACAGACAATGTGCCATGAAGCCTGGGGAATGTGAGCCTTTAAGCTGGGCTGAGCTGAAGTGAGTTTTTCAGTAGTATGGTGAATTCAAGGATTCTGTCGGAGTCAAGTTGATAAATGAAATCATACATAATGAATTTTGCTGAATACAAGAGAAATTACACAGTTTTTAAAAGTATACCAAACATTAACAAGTATTCAAATGTATTTGTTTTCAGTAACAGATATGAGCATTTTATTAATCAATACACATGGAATTTAATTAAAACTTATGCACAAATCTCAGTTTATCATTTATTTGGTTTGATTCCTAGTTTTCCACAAAACATTATTTAAAATAATTATATGTTTCTCTCTGTCTCAAATACAGATAATCTATAATTCATATATATATATATATATATATATATATATATATATCATCCAAGCAAGGTTATTTAAGAAAAAAAGTTACATTTAGGCTCCTACTGTACTGGACTTTTATTAGACCTTCAGGCTCAGCCAGCCTTTGAGCTTCTAGCGCTAAAGTCAACAGTGGAATTCAAGCCAACATCAGTCAAGTGTAGGGGACAAAACCAAAGCCTGGAGCTGTGAACACAATGTAGTCTTCACGCTGTCAGGTTGGTTGTTTACATGTGGCCTGAGATAATTAGCCTAGAAGTAATGACTGCACTCTGATGACAGCCGCTGAAACTTGATCTCTTGGTGTGACATGCTCTCCCCGTCACTCTCCCCTGCCCAACAACTGCAGTGGGGCTATTTTTGCACAGGCTGGAAGCTGGGTGAGCCTGGCGCCAGCTCCTGGGACCCGGTGTGCTAAAGGGTTGACAGGGCCAACATTGCCATTCGCCCCTTAACCTCCAGTACCCTACCAGTGCCAAACGGCACCCCGTAACCCAAGACAGATAACACTACCCCCCACGGACAGAAGAATAAATTTGGCGTATTCTGATACCCCATCTACCCTTGATTACAGTGAGCGAAGCAAAGGGTCAGAAGGCTTTCTGTGTCAGATTCCAATTAAGGATGTTATGGATCTCTTTGGCCTAGGGTACCAAAACCCGTCTTCAAGAGCTATTATCCTTCAACTTTTAGATGCATCACTTTTTCCAACACACTTGAATCTAATGTGTCTCTGTTCTGACACGTTTTGAAATGTTCATATCTGTCTGCATCTCCAATCTGCATGCAGAGTTTTTTCTAATCCCAAAATTTTAAAATTGTCGCCTGATTTTCAAAACTTGAGCGACCCCACGCATTATATAAACAACCATAGATATTACAGGTTTGATCCTAGAGAGTGTGTGGTGTACAGTCATACGGCAAAGACAACACACCAAACACACTCATGAGCATTAAGACGTCAGATGAAAAGCCTTGCAAAATTTCTTGAGGTCAAACATGAGTTCAGAGTAAATAAACATGGCTGACAAGAAAAAAAAGCAATGGTGACAGATAGGACTTATTTAACAGAAAAACAAAAGTGTATCTGTGGCATACACCAGACTTTCTGGTGGCAGTTGTTTTGTCTTCTATATTTTGGATTGCCCTCCTTAGTTCTGTGATCTTGCTTTCTGATCGGTTACATTCAACTGGCTGCATGGTCATTTGTCCTAGGAGAACACCCCATATGTGAGGCCAAGACTTTCAAACATGTTTAATATCCCCAATTTGAGGATGGAGCTGTCCAAACGTCCTTCCTGAGACAAGATCTCTCTTAGCACATCACTCAGCAGGAAATTTTCATTAGATTATCTTTATAAAACTTGGGGACATTAGTCTTAAGAATCATGTCCTTAATCATGTCAGAAGGGGAAAATTGGTTCAAAAATTGGTACAATTATCTTGCAAAACAAAGCAGCACACTTCATAGCTTGGTGCAATTTTTTTTTATTAAAAAAAAAATTGCTATGATAGAAATTGACATGTCAATATTTATTGCTTAGTACAGTCAGTTTGTGCATTCTACTTTGTTCATGAACTTACTGGTTTTGCAGAAGAAAACAAATTGGAAGTGCTGCCTCAGTTCAGGTATTCATACTTTCCTGATGTCACAGGAGGAAACCAGGTGAAGAAGACAATCTGTTTTAATTTGATACAAGGCAATTTTATGGTTTCTCCTTGCCTTAGTTTTGTGTAGGTTATTTTGTGCAAAGTTATTAACTTTTGGATTTTTGTAAATATTTTTTGGTCACAAGTTTTTCCGTTACACCGAACAAGATCTGTCTACTGTTCGTTTTCAGTCACTTTGGCCATGCTATCCCACAACACAATTTTAAAAAGTATGAAACTAGAGTCTGATAAAAAACAAATGAATCAGATGGTATTGTTTGGAACGTGCCTGGAATAAGAATAATCTAGGCTAAATTGAAAGAAAAACATGAATGAAATCAATGGCGGCAGGAGTAATGAAGCAAACTCCACTTTTTTTATCAGCTGCTTGCTGTATGATTTTTGTTGTTTCTTGTACATGTTTTTTATTGTTTTTGACTAACTTATGTGGATCTCTACAAGTCTGGGATAAACTTGAATACATCTCTTAGCACCTTCTTTGCTAACAGCAACAAAAAATTCCTGTCAAGTATTAAAGAGCACCAACTTTCCACTTTGCACCATTCTAACGAAGGTTGTGCGGTTCGAGCTTCATCAGAGCTAAAGAAATCAGGCACCGCGTTGCAGCCGTGCCACCCCTGTAGTTCGGCAGCTTTAATAGACAAACAAGGACTTCCCTAGGCAGCTATCACAACTTTTCTGCCAGGCAAGTGCAAAGACTTACAATCCAGTGTACTTACAGGGTGTAAAAAAGCTTCCCCATTGTGTGAGTCAACAAATGAGGGAAATGATTTATCTTCATCTTCCATCCTCTCTTTTCTTCTGTTGTCTAACCTCAAAGCACTTTCAGCTAAGCTTCTCCACAAATCTAAAAGTCTAAATTTGGATGGCATTACATGAGGAGTTTCAATGACTCAAACCACAAGGAATGGTGTGTTGCCCAAGCAGCTAAAAGACAGCATACCAGAGACATGTGTCTTTCTTTTAAAGATGATCACATCGCTCGGCTTGTCTGTTGTATTTTTTTTATTTTTTTTTTTGCTTCCCTAAAGTTATGTTCTTCATAAAAGTGAAGGAGTAGCACACAAAATCATATGTTTGGGGCAGGAAGTAGAAACTGTGTACTCAGGTGGATGACTGTGTTATTTGTCTGAGATTTACATAGATAGTGTCATACTATGTCATTCACTGTCAAACTATTCATATAGTTTTTGTTGGGAAAAACAGCCACAAAAGTCATGTTATATAATGTTCATAAACATTGTCACACAAGTGTTGATAAGAAAGAAATGTAGTGATATTTATTTGTTACAGCCTCTTTTGGCTTACATGCATGATATATTTACAACGTCTTACTGATTTATCTCTACATATGCAGTCATGTGAGCACCAGGAGGTGTAAAAATATATTTTATATTTGTAGCTACAAAAAGCACAGTAAATAATTCATCCCCTCTGATTTATTTGATAGGTAATCATAATCTACTGTAGGAACTGTCAAGAAGCAGAGCTGACGAACACGTATCTGTTTTCCTCTCAGAGGTTTAGAGGTTACATCCTTGCTCTTGAAAGGCAGACACTAACATTTAAAAGGCCTAAAGGACTGCAAGGTTGCCACTTGTGACCTCCAAATGGTATTCATTCCTTGTCGGTCTTGTGTGTGAAACATTTCTGTTGACACCCAGCAATGTGGTGTTGATGAGTTAATCTAGCAGCTGAGTGTGTCCTTTAGCTACACCCGGGCCCCCTGTAGATTTTCAGGGGAAAAACAGCCCTTATCTCTGCAGGAGAAGAGAAAAATAAGAGCCTCAGTGGCAGTAAATTCACGGGATACCAGTGTAAGCGTGACAAAGCGTTGCCTCCTTTGTCTACAGCATGCCTCATCATGACTGTGCTCTCAACATCATTGGAGTTAAATTGGTCCCGAGCCCTGCCCAAGTATTTCTTTTTAACAGCCGATATTTGGCCCATAGATGAGCTGTATCCAAAGGGAGCGGTTACATCTGATGGGAAAATATTCCTCTTGTTCTTCAGCAGGGTGCAAAGACAACAAAAAGACAGATAGGAAGGCTAGTAGTTTGCACACATAAGATGTCTGGATCAGGTTTTTTGATCTCACATTCAATAGTTTATTCTGAAGACGTTTCACAAGAAACTGGATTATTAAATATTATAAAATGTTGTATCTGAGTTGCTCCTTTGCCATTTCCAGCTTCATTGTAGAATTTACTATACTGGAAAAAGGACTGTTCTCACAGAATGTTTTATCCTGTTCATAGTATATGGTAACTTTATAATCTATTTACAGTCTGCTTTAAGCTATAAGCTTTAAGCAATAAGTTCAACCTTATTGCAGATAATACAAAATACCCCAGTTGATCTATTAGATTTTTGACTTGTGTTTTGTAATTCATATTTTCATGTAAAATTTTCTGGCACTGAAATTTTACACATTTGAATGCTGTCAGTGGGTAAAACAGGTTTCAACAATTCGTGTTGCAACAGAGTTACAAATACTGGTCAAATGTTTTAGTGCTGATAGAATCATGTATTTCTGTATCTTAATTTATGCTATTTAACTCTTATGTTGTGCAGATACTTTGTCTGCATTGATGAAGACTCACATCAGCATGCTAAATTCACAAATCAACTAAAATGGCGCTGGATTAAACCCCATTCTGTGATTCATTGCACAAATGATTTTTTGAACATTTTGCTAACACTCAGATTCCCAGATGTTGGTGGTGGCACCACCGGAAAAAATGTTTTCTGTTATCCTTGTGTTTTCACACAACATAAAATTGACATGTTTCCTCTGAGTCCACACGTTATAAGAATGAGAGTTTCATATAGCCTCATACTTCATAAACCTGACAGAACTTGATGTTTTTCAAATGTACTTTGTTTTTTTTTTATTTAAACCTGTTTAAAACATTCACATTTAGTTACAACACTGACTGAAAAGTATCCGGCGAAAGAGGTACAATGCCAAAGGTTTTTGTACTTGTCTTATTAGCACCTTTTCTATTATTCCTAAACCTCAGCTCCTCGTCTTGCAGGTTCCAATGGAAACCACAAGGCCAGGCAGGTTTACTTTAACTATTTTGGATGGAGTCCAGAGTTGGCCCAGATCAGGACAGCAAAAATAGGCTCAGAGTATGCTCGGCCCCGAGTATGAAATCCACACTAAGGCTTGCCCGCTTTATTGTATGTGTGGGACACTCGGCGGATATCACTTGCTTCCCAGAAACATCTTGTAACCTGGGCTTATTAGACAGCCTTAATAAGGACACCTGACAGCTGAGCCACATTCTTCTCAAACCAGTCTGATGTAAGTTTTAACATAGTGATGTTGGAGTTCAGGATGTTTGGATGTCATAGAGTAAATAATTTAAAGTTTTTCCATTGGCCAGAGGTGTTACAAACACAATAGCTGCTTCTTGTTCCAATTAACTGTACGAAAGCATAACAAAGTTGCAAGCTACATAAATTTTATTAGAAAATGGTGAGTCTTGGATATAAAATTGCATAAATCTCCACATAAACAACCAAAACTAATACACGGTAAAATAAAAAGAATCTAAGTTATATTTGGAGAGCAGTAAAAGTTTGCTTCACTGACTGCACTCCAAACCCATTTTTCACTGTGGGAAAGTCCATCTAGTCCTCAGCAGGGATCCTCCTTAGGAGGAAGGGGAAGCTTGCATGCAAACTAGATCTGAAGGTGGTAAAGATCAGCATATTCGTTCACACTGACAGCTCCTCTGACATCTTGGAATTTATCTCTTGCAGCACATTTTCACAGGCTTAAGACAGCAGCCAATTGCTCTGTGGTATATCTCACTTACTGTTTGGACAGAAACAGCTGTAAACTGAGGCTGGCGTGGGGGAATAACAGTGCATTTGTTTGTGCTGTGACACAGCTACAAGAATTTGCAGCATCCTCTCAAGGTTCCACGTAAGTGCCAAAATTTAGTTTCACTCTGAAGCCACAGTTGCAGCAAACTCCTGAAGCCTGCTGGGTTTGTTTGAGGTGACAGTTTGTCACCTCAAAGGCAAAGGTGAATGGCAAGTGTGGCACTATCAACAGCCCCTGCTTATTAGCCTGCTGCTTTGACACTGGATCCTGAAGGCTTATTATGAGGGATGAGTAATGTGAGCCAGAATAAATCAATCCAGACCTGTTTTATAAAATTCATTCAAAGCAGCATGATGTCTCATAATGTAAATTATGCTGGAAAATTGAAAGACTGCCAGGAGAGCAAAGATGTGAGCGATAGTAAGATGGAGAGATGCACTCTCTTATTGTCTAAATTTACAGGCCGAATTTAATGCATTGCTAATGCAAGATACAACATCACATTTTCTACATCTTATTATCAAGAAGTACAAAGCAAATGAATGTGAGTTAAATTTTCCTTGAATCTTGTTTGCAAAGACTTAACAAACCTGAGGTTTCAGTATGTTCTGTGGTGATGCAAGCAGAGAAACTTCTTAATATTTTTCTTTCTGTGTACTTAAGCAGAAATGGCCGAATGCCAACAAGTGAAGACTGTGTATTTCTGCTGCCGTGCAGTTGTTCTTGTCTTTAACCCACGGACACTCAAGCCACAACTTGAGCCCATTTGTTATCTGTTGCTGCGGCACGAGTTATTTAGCCTGTCAGCAGAATGATAAACTCTCTGCTGCCCTGGGTGTCACTTCGACAGCTAGCTTCCACATTAGCCAATAAACCTATAAGGTGGACAGGAGAGACGAGACTCCAAAATAAGACATCACGACTCTGACAAGTGGCAACGGCACTCACACAGCAATCAATAATATAAAGTCTATAAAGCAACCTCAGCCCCACAGTAGTTTGGGTTATGTGCCCACAGTTTTAAAGTTAGGTTTGAACCTAACAAACTGATTATTGCGTGAATATACTACAGAGTTCTGATATAGACCTCTGCAGACGATTCTATAAATTCCTTGGACTACTGTGAAATGCTGTGAGCTGTATTTAGGCAGTGGGTATTGTGCACAGAGGAGACTTTGTGCCTGGTACCACCATTAATCACAGTTAACTTGACATTATAGGGCGTCTTTATTAGAGGTTAGAGTTGGATGTGAGGTTCGGGGGAAGGTCAAGGCGAGCTTTATTTCTGTGGATTTGTTGAAACGCTTTACAACACATCATTCACTTACTGCTGCAAAATATGTTTCACTCTGCAAAAGCTGCAATAGAAAACAATACATTATGTTTCTTCAAAAGAGGCATAGGCCTATTTTTTACTTTACATTACAGTAACATTTGTTGTGCTCTGTGTGGTGCTGAAATTCCATACATTGTGAAAATATTTGTTTTTATGTACTTATGTTCTTAATATGCCACAATGTAATAATTCCTGCCCCTATACCTCAAGCTAAAAAAATGTTTCACTCTTGCAAATAAAACCATAATGGGATATTTTGAAAGAGACTAATCAATTAGAGTAGTATTTTTTTTCTCTCCCTTGATAAGGTGATCATTTTTTGTTTCTTCATTCCTTCCTTCATTCTTTTTTTTTCCCCACTTTCATTCACGGGCCACATTTCAGGGCCTGTGAGTTCATACTAGCTGAGTGTGGAAATTGCCACCTCTGATAAATTAGCTTTTTGTCACCAAGAGGTCTTGAATGAACACCCCTTTCTTAAGAAATAGGAGATTCCGATCCTGTGTGATTTAATTTTCCCATGCAGAGTCTTCCAGGATTGACCGGTTGGTAAGGTTTAAAAAGTACTACATTAACTTTTCACTCCTCATTTATGTGTGTTTTGCATCCAGACATTCTTGCTTTCTCTTAAAGTAACCTTGTTAAGTAGTTACCTAGTCTCTGTAAGACCTTTCATTGGACCTTCCCTTTGTACACATTTTCTGTCTACTCTTGTCTACTTGACCATGGCAGCATTTTGTACCATATATGCTGCAAAATGTTTTAGTCTTTAAAATGTAACCACAAACTTACTGGATTGTTAACAAACACACCAGGAAGTTCTAGCTTTAAGAAATAGGAAAACAAAAATAGAATAGACAAGACATAAGAATGGGATATTTTCTCAGAAATTTAATTTTTAGCTTTTAACTCAATGATAATTGCTTTAAATGGGAAAAATTGAATAGAAATTTTGTTAGGCTCATATAAACTATACAGACCACATTTTAAATTAGTCCTCTGCTTGTTTCCTTCCTGTTTTTAAGTTGTCTTTTATGTGTGGATGCATCTTATGCCTTTATTATGGCTAACGATTCCTAAGTCAGATGAAATAGTCAGCCACTAGACAGAGAATGGCTGTACTGTTACACACACTTTGATTGAGACCACATATTAAATCTTTAGAAGAAAATAAAAATCCTAAAATTCAGAAAGCTTGTCATTTTCTCTTTTTTAAAAAAATAGTAATTATGCCATCAATGTTCTTGAAACCCTAAATATGGCAACGACTGTGTAGAATAGTTAAGCTCGCATATTAGGAACAGCTTTGGACTGAGCTGTCTCTACTTGGCAACATGTCACAGTCCTGTTCTGCACATTTGTCGTGATCCCACTTCTGGCTGTTGCTTTTCTTTCAGTGCATTATCTGGTTCTGCTGCTGCTTCCCCCCTTCTGCAACAGACACCAGCTGAGGTCTGACCCCTGCTGACAGAAATGGAGGTTGTACTGAAGAGCTATTGCTCTGATTTTAATTTTAATGTTAGTCTTGAGTTTAACTGCAGCCAGTCATAGACAGGTTAACACACAGTTTTTGATTTATTGCTTTAAAATCTGTTGTTAGCATAGTTGTATGCCCAATAAAATGGTAAACATGAAGGTGAGTTTGTGGTTTGTTGCATTTCAAAAATAGGTTATCAAATATTTATGAATTTACTTGGCCTTTCTGTTCTCTGTTGCACAATAAAATTGTTAGTGATTAGTGAACATGGAACCATTTAAAAGTGAGAGGGACTTTTGACCAGCCACCTCTACTAAAAAACAGAAACCACTTAGATCTCAGCCTCAAGCTGAGGGACACGACTCATTCAGTCGGTGCTCAATGTTACACCATGATGAATGTAAGGGGATAAACACAAATTTACATGCAGTCTTCAGCATAATGAGTCTGTCACACATTTAAATATATATTTTTTCTACTCTGTTTTTATTAATGCACTTCATCCACTCAAATCAGTTTATTTATATAGCATCAATTTAAAAATACTTAATCTCAAGGACATTTACCAGACATCCAGGTCCAATTGTGATCCAGTTTTGTTTAAAGTTGAATCTATTACAATACAATTCAAGCATCTAGTCAACTTGTTGCCAATTGAATATTTCAGTGATTTAATTTCCTCTTTCATACAGCATCATATTATAAAGATCAGCTTTTAATAATTTCAGTGGTTTATTTTTACATCATTTTCTGGTTACTGACATTTATTTTACTCATTTTTATTTTTTCATTGGAATCATTTCTAAACTTCACTTTTGTGTCTCAGGGCTCATTGTGGGGTTGTAGTAAAACACATATCTGTGTGTTTTTAAGGTTTGATGTAAAAGGTTTTTGATAAAGCAAAAGACCATTTATAATTTATGTGCTAAACTTTAAAATTCACAGTAAAAACCCAACTTGCATATCTGAGCAAATATTGCTCACATAGGTACCATTTTCAGAGGGCACAAAGTCATGCTCAGTAGCTGATACTGTAGCATAACTAATTTAATCTACAACCAAGCTAGGCTGGCCTGGGATTTTCAGGACATATACCAAGATATTTGGTGTCATGACCTTTGCAACCCGGAGACCCATATTCACCTTATTCCTGGTGGTTCGTCTAGGGTTGATGATGTTATCGCTTTCTGGTAACCTGATGGCAGCTGCAATAAAACAGTGTGTTTTACTGCAACCTAATTGTGATTTATTTCTCAATTAGGTTGTGATAGCAAACTTCCTGAAAACTGCAAAACAGCCTAAACACTGAGTTCCAGCTGTGTAGAGTTGATTTTGAAAGATTATAAATAAAACATTAATAAATATGCTGATGTGTAATAATGTCACCAGACATTTTTCAATTGTCTAATAATCTTCTATGACTATACTTTTGTGTTTTTATGATATTAAGCACCTTGAACTGCCTTGTTGCTGAAATGTGCGATACAAATAAACTTGACTGATTGATTGATTTACATTTCTGTTACAATATTTACACACATATGCACAGGTGCAAGCTTTGCAAATATATGTCTTGACATGTGTTTGCAGATGAACCTGTGGCTTCAGTTGATCTCTTTTTAACCTACATTAATTAAATGGAAACTGGGTTATATTTGCAGTCAGTGAAGCAATAGTGGATGATTAATCTAAATGTACTGCAACCACCAAAAGTACAGCATGTTAGCGCTTTTCTCTTACAAACTAAATCCCACTAAGAACGCCTCGTCAATCCTCCGTTTTGTGTTTTTCATTTTTGTTGTAATAACTTGATATAGTTGTTTTACTTACCTTTATCATGCTGAGAGAATCTCATATCCCTTCATGCTTAATTGCAACACCTGAAGTTAGGATGTTCTTCAAAAGTAAAAACATCTTTTTGTCCCAGACACACTTCTTGTCCAAATGAATATTGAATAAAATTAACAACTGCAACTTATCGTTTAGGTTGGCAATTATCATCTTATAGGCATCATAAAAGTGGAGTGCTTTGATATTATTAACTACCAATCTCTGTGAATTTCAGTAGCAATTACTATAAATTGTTAAAAATAAATGTGCTGTAAACTAAAGCAAAAACCTCAAAGAGTTTTTAAAATGTTTTATTTATGAGAGAAATTCAGGTCAATATTTGCATTAGTTCCAGAGCCAGGACGTTATTTCTGCTTTGCACCTGTGCGCCGAAAAGAATGAAAGCATGTCACAGTTGTCTTTACAAATAGACATGAGTGGTTGCTGGAGAATGATTTTTCCTTTCATGCCATGCCAATACATGCGCTATTAGATATATGTCCTTTTGATCCATTTCAATCCATGACATGAATTACAACCATGTTACAGCGATAAGTTGAGCAGAAACCTCTGTCACATTTCACCATGTTATGCTGCATGTTGGAATCAACTGCTTAGCCATAATACATACATTTACACACTGCTTTGTCACAGACAGGAGTAATTCTAAAAGCAACCTTTTCAGTTCATGCACTGCTGATTATCTAAAGGTATCTCCTGTGTCTGATAAGAGACAAGGTGCTAAGGTGCTATTTGTTATTTATCTCACACTGCCACCTACACCTTATACCTAGTTATTAAAAAAAAGACAATTTGTAAGCATCTTACATAAGAGATAGAAGTTTGTGGTAGTTTTACCATCATACAATTGAGATTTCAGATTTATCCTTATTGTTTGTTAATTGCTCACACTTTGTGTTCTGTATCTAATTTCTGTGGACAGCACTTCTCATATCTCCTGTCTTTGAAAACTAAGCAGCGGCTCGTCAAAGCAAAATGTTCAAACTATTGTTCTGCATACGGGTCAAAAGAGGTCCGTAACAGCAGGACTCAGTTATGGTTTGATCCCTTGCCATCTGGTGACCTCTTTCAGAGCTTTCAGCAGAATTTGGCTCAACTCCACATCCTTACTTCGATCTCACCGGTAATGCTTAGTGTCTATTTATACAGTGCGAGCAAATGGCTGGAGGAGGATTTAAAGCACCGAATGAAGAAGCTGAAATGTCTGAATAGAGCAACCAGTGGATGTGAAGTGCTATGTGCTGGGGAATGGCAGCTTGGGGGGGATATTTGAGATGACTTCCTCATTGTTGAAAAGCATCCACTTCCTCACATTGGATCAGGGGATAGTTTTTATAGGTGGGGCGGCTCATCCTCTTTATTTACCAAGGAGAGCGAGCGTCGGCATCATAACCACAGCCCTCCTCCCCTTCCAGACTTCACCCTATTGTTGGCCAGCCTGGAGGTTGAACACAAGCCAGACCACCTTCGGTCTCCGTCACGCATTGTTCACTGCTGTGTTGCGACAGACCTCAGTTTACTACGGCTGCACTGGGACATCTGGCCTTCCAGCAACTGCCACCTGTTTCTGTGGAGGGTTTGTGCACCAAACTGGGATCCCTGATATGCCCATTTGTTGGCTGCATTAGTTGCAGCACGTCATGTGATGTGACAGACTAAGCTCTGTACTCAGTACTGTCTCAAGTTTCCCATTAAGATGAACAGGAAGAATGAGCTGGTGGAATCGGGGGCGATTATATTTTCCATTTCATACAGTATGCATCACACTGAACTCACATGATTTGTCAACGTTCTGCATCAGTTAATTTTACTGCTTATTTTATAACAAACATACACCTGGTAACATGTATTAAACAAAATAGGTTTTAATCTACAATTGTGAAATGTGGCCCGCAGTCCGTCTGAAAGACTTTACCACCTTGCTGCCCACTGGGGTCTCACAGCATAAAATCATTAAACCAGTCACAATGGTCACTTAACCTTGCAATAAATAATCTAGTTGTTTTAATCGTAAAATTCCTCTCCTTTGTCACTTTTAACTTCCTGTATGTTTAATGTTTCATATTCAATTTAAGTTTACATATACTTAAGAAATGATAAGTGGGCAAGCTAATGTGACTTAACATTTATGGTACCTTGAAACCCTGTGAACATTACAAACACAAACAAGTAAACCAGAGCAACATGGAAGGAAAATTATGCATATGTTTTAACTTTTAAAAATAATCTTAAAATAGAGACATGAAAACACAACTTGCCCCCTTAAATCCCCAGTGGAACTGTTTTCCTTCAGAAGTTACACAATCTTTAAGGTTCATCTATGTGAAATAATAGATGAAGGTTGTCAGAAAACATTAGTGAATAAGTACAAAAATATACCTGGCTTTACTCATCTCATGGAGAACTGTTCAATGATAGGAAGATGAGACAGCAGAGGAGGATAACCTCCCAGCAGGACAAAGTCACTAAACATATATCAAGGATTACAGTGGGATCACATAGATCAAATTATTTTCAGAAAGGACCAGTTAAAGTTTAGACCTAAATACCATCGTTAATCTGTGGCAAGACTTATAAGTTGATGTTCACAGCCCAATATCAGACATCCAGTCTGTCTGATATTGGGCTGTTTTTTCAAAGAAAAATAAGTAGAAAATTCAGTCCACATCTACAAAGCTGGGAGAGGCATTCCTTTAAAGATTTGTAAAGGCGGCAAAAGATGTTGACCTACTGAGCCAGAATGCAAATCCAGACCACACTTTCAATGTATTTTTTTGTAAAAACATTAAAAACCATCAAACAACTAAATTATATGAGAGGTGCATTTTTAAAGCGCAAAGTTCAGATTTCATATTAGAATGATGCTTAATAAAGAAGCATGTTCACATATAGGGGTTGGTGGATGTTAAAGGTTTAGTGAAATAAAAACAATCAGAATGGCAAACAATTGGTGTATTACTGCGGTTATTGCTATGTTTTAACTTGCTATGAGCCTATTTGTCTTTGACATCAGGGATGATGAGGTAATCTCAGATGCTGAACACTGAGTTCCTTTATATTTAGTCATCTTCCTAAAACAATGGGCTAAATCAATTTTTGCCAAAAATAGCTTTTTTTTGTCTGAATCATCTTTTAGCAAAAATATGAGATTTTCTGTTCTCTCCCTCAGTTGCATAATCATTGTTGCATTTTATAAAATTATTAAAAACTAGTCAATGAACTTATCTTTTCTTTTTTTTGTCTTTGAAGTCAAAACTTGGATCTATTAATTATATCATGTCCAACTTTATTGTGTTTAAAGTTCTAAAGCCAGCGTGGTTCACATTTGTTGCATATATCAATTGAGCCACTATTATAAATACAATTTGATAACAATGTATTTCTATGAATCCTTTGGACATAAACATTGTAAAATAGGAATTATGAAATATTGAAGCATAGCTGGTGATTTATTTGCTGATAAACAATACTTTGCTACCAGAATTAACAGTAGGAATATACACATATTAGCCATGTTGGATAATAAGTTTGGCAATTAGAAGGGAACTCAGACTTTTCAGCTTAAATCATGGTGGTTTTCCAATACATTTTTTTTCTATCCTGAATACCAAAATTCTGACTTCCAAGAACAAACAGGAAGCGATGTTGTTACGCAGCTGTCTCAGTGCAGAAAGGGTCACATTCAACACATTTTGGGTGGTCATAATGTTATGGCTTTTTTT
Organism: Poecilia latipinna; assembly: GCF_001443285.1. Lineage (NCBI taxonomy): Eukaryota > Metazoa > Chordata > Actinopteri > Cyprinodontiformes > Poeciliidae > Poecilia > Poecilia latipinna. The sequence goes on from NW_015113405.1 coordinate 248,003, forward strand.
GCTTTGAGTAATCTGTGAAGAAAAAATTATGGCAATTATCTGAATCATTTTTAGAAAAGTCTTCTTCCAGATGTTCTTCACAGCCATGGTGCTAATAAGCTGCTAGAGGAAACAGGAAATAACTTCAAGCCAGTACATAAGGAGAAATACAGAGATCTTTGATGCATTCCGTATGAGCAGGAAAGTAAGAATTTCAGGGTTCACTGTGGGGATTTTCAGCTCAAACTGCTTCTTACCACTGTCTCAAATAAAACATAATTATTTCCTTCTGTCATAACATTTTTTGCCTGCACCCCCTGTGCTTATGTTTACATCTGGACAGCATATTTCAGTGATGAATTTTAAAAAATTGCATTAATAAGTTTCAATGTTGTTTTCATATTTGCAGCTTACAAGTACAACACAGACAAATGGATTCTAATGACTAAATCTGTATTCATTTCCAATAATGCATATGCCAAAGTGTAGGTGCACTGGATGGTGCAACAGAGAAATATAAATATAAACAGAGAAATTTTTGTACCGGTGGGTCTGGTTGTTAACACCCAGTAAAGGCAGTCACTACAAAAGGAATAAAATAAAACACATATTTATCCTGAGCTAAAATACACTGCTTGGCTGAAAATAGATTACAGGACTTTCTTCTAATCTTTCCACTACCCTTTACTGCTTTTACAGTCTGTGTCTTCAGTGGGTCAGCACAGGGAAAAATTAGCAGTTGTATTTCCATCTTTATGTGTTTCTCAACTTGGAGCTGATTTGGGGTCAGTGGGGTGGGGAGAAAGAAAACATCTTACTTCCTCTTTTAAGAAAAAGACTCAGTATGCGGTAGTACCAGTGACTAGTAGGTCACATCAGGGGGTAAAAACAACTGAGAGCAAGAGTTTCTTCACACCCGCCCGGTTAATTAGCTTCCCAGTGGTGCCTTGAAACTATTCTTCTTACCTCACCCAGCAGGGAAGAAAAGAGAAATATCTTTGAACCTCTCAGAAAGAAGTAAGCCACATTAATTATCATTCTTCTGTCAATTTGTGTCATACTAACAAGTAAATCATAGAAATATCTAAAAAGAAATTGTTATTTTCCAATTGAAAATAAACTAAACATCCAAGTGAGGCCTCTTCTGGCTCTGCTCTCCAGTACACAAGCCCTTCTTTCCTGCAGGGCTTTGGGAAAGCCTCTGGAGTGATCCAGCATGTCTCCCACACCTCCCTATCCCTTTCCTGGTTGCTTTGTGAGGAGCAGCTGCTCTGAGATTTAGATATAATCATTCAGGCAGGCGGAGAGGGCATCAGGGCATTTCCCCCTGAGAAATAGGAGAGCATGAAGAGGCAGAATATGAGACATGTTTGCCTGACACAATTTGATGAAGGGTCTGCATGTCTGCAGTAGTAAAAAACTCCCTGGAGTGCAAACCCTCACTGTGTACTACTACCATCCAGACTTTTGAATGGAGTTTACAATTAATATTGATATTACTTAGTGTGTTTTAAATCACAGAAAGAAAATGTAGTAATCTGATCACAGGACTAATAAAGAAAAACCCAGTGAGGAAGTTCTTGAAAGACATGGAAATTCTGATGGTTTATTTATTTAAGCATTTGTTAACCTGTTCCTTCTTGTTCCTTTATTCTTATATGGATATATTATTATTTACTTACTAAGTACTTTATTACTTTAGAATAACATCCAAAGCAAACTAAGATAACTACTTGTGTCTAAAACTCAGAGATGCATCAAACGTCTGTTGGAAGATGCATGAGTTTAAATTTTGTTTGATGTGCACTCACATTGCTCACTCAAGTTCAATCAAATCATGCAAAATTAGTTTTTTTCAACCTGCTCTAAATTGTCTCATCTGTCTCTTTATATCAGAAAGTGCCTTTTCCTTTTTTCCACACCTTCAAAGACTTGTCCAGATTCTTAATGTATCTCTGCTTATTGCATTTCTTCATTTCTTTTCATGACAACGTTTGGCCAGATGCTCAGAGAGACTGTTTCATGGCAGCACTCATCAGATGGAAATTCAAATTAATTTGTCAGGTCATGTTCAACCAACTCATTACTGGCGATTTGGTTAGAAAGGAAAATGGACTCAGGTGACTGAGCTGAAGCCATTATGCAGAGATTTGGAGTCACATCCCAGTGTTGGAAGGCTATTCCCATGCATGGGCCTCCAGGAGTCATCCATCATGAGGAATTTCATTTTGTTCTTTAATGTTGGCTACATGTTGTTGTTGCAAGCCACAGAAATGATCAGAATTTGGCCAGATTGAACCATGGTCTGAGCGTGCTCAGTCATTGTTATCAGCAACAATTAATGTCTTTCAGTGATTTGGCAGGGAGAGAATGACAGTCCGTGTTGAAAATGGAGGCGTGTTTCTCAGAATCCTGCCAACACTGGGCACGATCAAATACTCAAGACTGCTTCCTTTGCCAAAGACGGCAATTAAAGCACATTCCATTCCAGACTCCATCCTGGTTTTAAATGTCTCCAATATTTCCTTTTAAACAATTGTGGAAACAGTTTAGATTATTAACATGTGTATCGACCTAACCATACATACATGCACACACATGCATATATATATATATATATATATATATAGTTTGTCAGGTCTAACATCAAGACTGTAGGATATATCAATCAAAATAAATCCTTCATTACCAAAAATCCCACCAAAAAATTACATTATGCAGTTTTGATTGACAGGATGAAAAAAAGAAATCAAGGGGTATAAATATGTTTGCCAGTTCTGTAGTCTCAAAATCTGTATATACTGTATAATGGTTCTTACTGTGCTGGAAAGGTTTTTTTTTTTTTTCCAGGTTTGTAAAGGTTTTGAAGAACGCTGGTCCATTTCTCATAGAGGTTCATACAGCTTCATACCTGTTCATCCTCAGCCACAAGTAAAAACTGCGTTCATCTATATAGCCGTGATCATCTCAGGTTATGGTTAGGTGAAACCAGTAAAACTCTAGAACCAATTATCCAAATGATTAATTGCACTTACAAATGATCACTTAGAAAAACAGAAATTTTAATTTCCATTGGGCAATCACACTGAGCTGACCGTAATTATTACCATGCATGGAGCATTCCTCTGTCAGTGGATTCTGAAAAAAAGTGACTGAATGCATGTATAATATTAGACCAGATTCAGATCTGCTTTAATTGTTAACACACACACATACATGTGTATATATAAAGGTAGAATTCCAATATGTGGTTTAACTTTCATAAAGGCACAGTACAAAAAAAAGTTGAAATAGGAAATATTGTACGATTCCAAGTTTTGAAGTTAGTTTTACTTTTCATTAACATAGTAATTAAGAACATGTTTTAAAATGTTTTTTTTTTCAAAGGCAATGAAGCTAACAACTTTAAATTAATTTTAACTTGCATGCACATATCTTAAAATCTAATTATACAAAACTGATTTTCAGTTTTATTTTTACTTTTTATAGATTGATAGTCAGACTTCTGCAGTTGCATTTATAGTCATGAATCCTGGAATGTCATGTTTGTACATATAAAGAGTATTATTTTTTCACAAAGATTTCCATTTTTCTTACATCTTCACATGGTGGAATGTGGGATTTTGGGACAGAATTTGGGGAAAGAAAAACATCCAGAAAGTCCTTTTTCCAAGAGTTCAAATCTCCTGGTAATGATGTGACTGAAAAGTGTTTTTATATGAAGTTGCTGTGGGATATTGCAAATTGCAATGTACTTAGAGCCTGAGAGGGTTTTTTAGCTAAGGACCTGTTTACTCATCAGCTGCTTTAGGTTGAAAAGGGGGGTCCGGAAGTTGAACGCTACCTGTGGACTGTGTCATGCCAGGTGTTTGGGATGGAATACATTTTTTGTTGGGTCCCATACAACATATCCCATACAACACAGGTGAACAGGACAATTTTGAATTGAGAGCCATTTGTTTTTATTGAAGACAGAATAACACGTAATTCCACCTTGATTGGAATTTGTGTAGGAAATGCGCTTTCACCAAGCTTTGTCAGTATAGGTTTATATCATGTTGCCCCTGGAGATCCATCCAGGTCTGTGTACATGAGGCCCCTTTCGTGAAAACTTCTGAATGTCTCTATTACCATAACTAGATCGTCAGTTTCCTGTGTTATGATATGAAGATTGTAACTTTGTAAGATTCTTGCACTTGAGCACAGTGGGTGTAAGAGGTGTTTTATTAGGATGACAAACAGAACCTGACCACAAACAGCTGTAATTATCACCATAATTGTTAACATTTCTACCAGAACTTTGGGCTGCTCCTTGGGTTTTCGTCAGGGGCCCTTAAGTATGTGATACCCACCATCATGCTGTGTTTATGATGCCGCCAAAACCTTTATTGCAGTCTCAGCTATCATAACAGTTGGGGGACTAGCTGGGGGCAGAAAATGGAAGGCAAGCCTTTTAGATGTGAGCACATATGCGTGGTGATAGATGTAATCCCTCTCTCCCTCTCTTGCCCTCTGTTTGCTATCCCCCCATCGCAGCCCTTAATGGCGACGAATCCCCCTTCAAGGCTGTGAACCCGCGCTGTGCTCTAGTCTGCCTTCATGCTTGTTGACTTCAGAAGGTTCTGATGTCATAATGAAGAGGACTGGCGCTTTGAAATGGCTCCTTGGGAATTTCATGCTCCCTGTGCTTTGAATGGACTAAGATGCTCAGCTGGCAGGTATAGTAGAAATAGGAGTTTTATGGCCTCTGCCCGGGAGGGGGGATTACCAGCCACCACCGAAGTGAGAACAGGGTAGTCATAGAGGCGGCAGCATTGGGATGCTTCTAGCCCGAAACTTCGAACTGCATTTCTCATGCCATCTAATCTGAAAACACAGCTAAAATCCTGCTGATCTTCCCCAATTTCAAAGCGATACAAGGTGGTATACCAGTTACTACACCAGAAATCTGCTGAAATGCTTAACAGATTCACTGAGTCATATTTTTGGTCTCTAAGGAACTGCAGGGTTACTGCTTAGTGATTCACAGAATATTCTGCATGGTAAATATGAAACACAGAACATTTAAACCAATCAAAGGGAGGCTAAGGAAATAAAATTAAATGGATGTTCTTTACTGAATGCAATATTCAGCTGACATGCAGATATGAAGGTAGTGCTTGCCAAAAACCATCTGCAAGATGTTGAAGCATTATAGGCAAACGGTGAAACAGGAAGTGGATGAATATTTACTTATCTTTAGCAAAGAGGTAAAAATTAAGTGTCTTTCTCTTAGCATAGATCTTTATTACATCAAACGGGCTGTTTCCTGTCAAAACATTAGCAGGAACAAAGTCTAAGTTATTTCCTCCAATACCTTTAATGATGTCATGCATTTTGCCCTTTGTTTAAGGGGAGCAGCAATCAGCCGGGATATATGGCATTCCAACATGATTCCTGGAGCAAATCTCCAGTGCACAGACGCACTTGACAGGAGTACAAATTTATCATTTGCTTTACGATATCCCCAAATCAGTTCAGAATGCCTTTAAAGGGGGCCGCAGGGAAGGAGTGCAAAGACACATGTGAGTCGTCTGTTCACCAGCAGGCTCCCCATGGAACATAAATTCTGGGCTTCCACCGCAGGACGGGCCTGAAATGGAAGCAGACATACTTTACTAATAAAGAGTAGTTTTCCAGCTCTAGTAATAGCTGAAAGACTGACTATCTGTAGGAAACTTTAAAAAGTAAAAAAGAAAAGAACAAAACTTTCCTCAACAAAACTATACTCTCTAAACTAAAGTAAGTTTAGAGAGTATAAACTCTCTAAACTTAAAGTAAGTTTAGAGAGGAAAATACCTTTTGAAAAATTACTGAGGAATATGTTGCAAATATTTGATCTGTTTTTAACCACACAATAAATTGGTGCTTAGCTGGCATTTATTTGTTGATTCACTGACCCATTTTCAATGCTTGTAGTGATTTTATAAAATAAAATTGCTAGAAAATCTTAATGTATCTGTTTTCTATGCAGTAACATGGCATATATATTGAAGCAGGAGGGCTGTCTCCCAGATTGTATGTGCCATCAACAAAAAATTGTTACCTATGCCCAGCCAAAGGAATATAACTTGATCATGGTTGCTCAGAATTCTGCACAAAGAACATTGGAATAGCAGGTTCCTCGAAATTTCCGTGAGCAACCAACACTGACTGCCACTTCCCATGCAGCTTTATCAATGCTAGCTGCCTGCCAGCCAAATGCTGCCAATGACTGTTTAAGAGATGAGAAACACAGGTTTGTTATTGCTGGATATCTGTGACAACCTGATGTGGAGCTGAGAATGTCATGTTGTGAGTCTGCTTAGCACAACACACAGTTCACGAACAGTGTTAACAGCACGCTTTAACAGCACTCGTTAACATCGCTTGTTATTATATGGTGCTTTCATGTCACTAGGTTACATAAAATAGAAAACAGTCCTAAAAATCTTCTAAAATGTCCCTGTTCTTAAAGCTAATGGCAGCTAGGCTAATTGTCGCTAAGAGCCACATTTAGCTTTCCCCGGTCGTGCAGTGAGCTGTAGCGGGCAAACAACACTCACAAAGAATTAATATTGTAATTTGCAGTGCTTTGGACTTACAAGAGATTGTTTAACCTTGAAATATTAGATTCTTTGAGTTCAGTTTGCCATTCCAAAATTATTAGATTATTGATCACTGTGGTAATTATTAAATATATAAAAAGTAAATCTAATGTCTGAAATGGTTAATTTCTCATTCAGTCAAAACTAAGAAAACATTATTTGCTCGAAATAAAGTTCTCTCTTTTGCTTTGTGAATAGTTATATACCAAGCTTGGTAGTTAGTTTAAATTTACCATTTACCACTTGGTCTAACTAATCTTAGAGTTAATTTTCCTCACCAAGAATATTCATCAATACAATCCTTAGTCTACTACTTAGATAATCAACTAGCACAACACACAGGTCATTGTTAAGAGTCTGCTACAGCTGATTGTGGCACACAATAATCCAGGGTCTTTTACTCTACCAGTGGGTTAATGCAGTGCGTTCTTGGATTCAGTTTTTACCAGTCTGTTTTGTTCTGTATGAAGTTCAGTCCTTGTTTTCTCATCAAGGCCAGGCCCAACAGTTTGGTTAAAAACATTCCTGAAACTTTGCTCCAAGTTTACATGATTCCATGATGCAGTTGGTGCTGTTGGCTGCACATCCTTGATGTGAATCTCCAGTTCCACCACATCCTAAAGGGCTATGTTGGAATGATATCTGGTAACTGCGGAGGTCTTTGTGAAACAGTCAGTTCATTGTCATATTGAAGAAAGTAGTTTATTATGATTTAATTTTTGTGACGTGGTGCAATATCCTGTAGGAAGTTGGCAGCAGAAGATAAGTTTACTGTGGTCAAGAAGAAATGAACATGGTCAGGAAAAATACCCAGTCAGAACGTGGTGCTTAAATGATACTCAGTGGGGACTATCGAGCCCAAAGTATGCAAGAAAATATCCCCATTCCCAATATTCCTATCACTCCCTTTCTTCATTTTAATACACAGTTTGAACCTCAGCAAGTTATCTTCAACCTATATAGATGTTTCGCTGATTCTCTATTTTAGCAGATCTGCCTACTTCAGTCTCTTTTAGAAATGTAGAGATTAAAAATGTACATATTTAATGCACCAGGCTTTTTGAGATTGAATTTTTGTATTGTGCTCTGCTTTGACTTGAGCCTCAGCTTTGATAGCTGTTAGTCTTTCTCCTGCTGGAGAAGTTCTGTTTCTCCAAATCCAGTTTTTTATAACTTCTCTCTACTACAGGTAAATTGTTAACTACTGAAAATTACTTGACAAAATATATCAAACAAATCTGAATTATCTTTTTAAACACTTTCCACAAAAATAAAATAAATACCAGTTGTTCTATATTTACTTCAATCTTTAATGTTTCTTTTGTATAATATGATGACAAAAACATTTCACACATGATTACAATTTATGGCTGCACATATGAATGGTTTCCATTCATCTTCTGCCTGTTTTTTTTTCCTTCTTGTTGGTGTCCTATTACTGTCACGGACAGGATTTTGCAGAATGAAATGTCATCAGATGATCATAGCTCTGTTTGATCTGCACATCGAGGAAGGTCTAAGTAATTGATGAAAGCTTGATTAAGGTGATAACCTGATTTGGCAGCAGTTGGAAGAATCAAAGTATTCCGGAGGATTTTGCAAAATGAGTTTCTAAAAGAGAAATTCTCAGATCGTTCAAGTGAAGAAAGACGCAGTGGGTAGAAAATGATCACAAACAGATGCTGAATGAGAAAAGGCATGTGACCACTTATTTCTTCAACATTTAACTTTTATTATGCAATTAAATCTGTATTTCACGTATCTGTTCTAAAACAGGACATTTGGAGGCTTTTAATTATTCAGTTTAAATCTCTTTAACCATAGTTTTCTTATGTCCAATCCTGTTTGAAAGGCAATTCTTTCATTGTGACAGTTTAATTTGACATTTTAACATTCAACATGAAGGGCTTTTGTTGTGATAACATGGTTTTTACTTTGGTGAGGAGTTATAACTGAAGGAGTGGCTCAGTGACTCCTGGGGAATAGGATCATAATGTCACACTGCAGCACAGTGCCACGTTTGGGGCCAGGCTTGCCATAGACACCGAGTACGACTATAGAAGATGGAGGCTGCAACATCAGGCAAAGTGTAAAATTGATGTGTCCTAAGGTTAAGAATCTAGCACTAACCAGTGACAAAGTAAAAAACTAAGACTTTAAGTGGAGAGCTGATCACCAGAACAGGTGCACCTTAAGAGCTCCACAGCTGCCTTTTACTACAGGAACTAACGTTCCATGATCAAAGTTATTACCTGAGCCTCAGTTTTGGTCACTTTATATCCCAAAGGTTTTCTGAAATTATTCTAAACCTTGTCCTTGGACCTTGTCCTGTTAGGCGACGGGGCCTGGATAATACCCGTGTTAAACGGACGGCGGAGTCTGGCGACAACAGGCGCTTAAATTCCTTAACAAAAGTATGTTATCTTTTTTTTTAATCTTTTTCTTTTTTTTATCTTTTTCCAAAATCTCCTTCTCTTTCTTACTGTTTATTCAATGTCACATGCTGTTTTTATTTTGTTTTTTAATTATGTAAAGCACCTTGAAATGCCTTGCTGCTGAAATGTGCTATACAAATAAAATTTGATTGATTGATTGATTAAACAACTTTGAAGTAAATACAAATCACTGAATCACCCTTGAGTTGAAATTGCTTTGTTTTGAATTCTGATGTGCATATTCATATGCTCTGTGACCAGAGATGAAACCAACAGCTAATAATGAACAACGTTTGTGAAAATAACTGCTGCAAATTATTATTTTAAGACTCAAAAAGCTTTGAAGCTCCATTTAATTTGTGTCAACCCCCGTACGATAAACAAAAATTATACAATAAGTTCTAAAATGTTACATAAATCATCTGATTTACAAGATTTATTTTCAGGTTGTTGATGGGAAACTTATCAGCTGACATCTTTTCCTGAAGTTTCTGTGTTACAAGTTTGCTTTCAAAAAGACGCAGAAGGTTAGAGACTGGAAAAAAAATATCCTGCTATATTTAGTAGCACCTGGTGAATCACATCCTCAACTGTTTCTGTGATTAATAATTTTGATCAGATATGTACATAAAAAATATGTAGAGCACTGTCTGAAGATTTACAATATTTTTTATTACCTGAGATTTTTTAACTTTACTCTTTAATCTTTACTGCCTGCGGTGAAGATAAATTCTGTACCTTTCTGATTGGTAAATCTTCTATCACAGCAGCTTGACTGTTCCAGTCTATGTAATACTTTGGCCTTAAATCTGGAGTAAAAAGTGTCATTCCACTTTGTAACTATTTGTTAAAATACACTTCATGAATTCTGTGGAAAAAAAAAATAAAATGAAACTGATGGGCCAGAACACATAACTATGTTGTGCAAAGCATTATTTGATTGATCTCAGGCCAAATACAAAGTTCCTGATTGTGAAGCACAAGAAACAACTGGCATTCATTAACATGGTGAAGAACGAACTGTCCCTGGAAAGATAAACGAGCAAGTGAAGGCTTCGCTTGGGATCAAGTGAAGTTTGAGCGTGAGATGCTTCTTTCAGCACAGGCTCTGGGTCTTTGCTGGGACACCTTGTTGGGAGTGCACACCGCTGGGCGGACGGTGCTGCTGGAAGCTCAAGAAACAATGAGCAGCAGACCAAATGATGACGGAGTGTTCGCCTTTGATCTGCTAATGTATGATTGGCCTGTTTTTTGTCAGAAATAACAGATTCATTTAAGTTTAAGGCTAATGAAAACTCTTCAAACATAATTTTGATACAGAGAAAAATCTGGATTACATTCAATAACTAAGTCTTTGAACATCCAATGCCAAAATTTTTTCTGATTGCGAGTGCAAAACATACTTCTAATCAGTGAGGCATTTGTCTGCCTTTGCCAGGAAGTTATGTTTTATGCATGTGAAAAAAAAAAAAAAAGAATTTGAGCACAACCGACTGTGCTGTGTTTAAATCAATATTCTTAAATCTGTTCTTTCGATTACTGACTTCTTTGATTGTATGAACTCTGTGAACAAAACGTTTTCAACAGAATCACCTGAAAAAATATATAATCACCTGCAAAGAGAAACTAAAATTATTCCATTCTCCTGTATTTTGTCATCCTCCACCCCTGCACTGGCACTAGGAGTCTGTAACACTTTGGTTATTTGGATTTTGTTTTTATTTGTTGATCATGTCCTTGCTCGTTTATTTTGATAGGTTTTACCATAATCAGTTCATAACTTCTTTGTCCATTATTGTTAGAAAGGTGCTGCCACTCCTTTGCGTTTCATTTCCTCAGTTTATTCTTGTGTTCTGTGCTTTTGGATGTTTTTCTCTTAGATCAATTATTCTTTTTCCCTTCATTTGAACTTGAAATGTTTTGTGAGATTTCCTGTCTGACATCTGAATGCCCATGAGAGAAATCTGTTAGTGTGTGTTGTGTCGTCGTTGATGTGTGGCTGTAGCCCACACACTGTAGAACCAAACTTCATATATTGATGATTTTTTTATTGTCATGTGTGAGGTTTCTCAGGTTTAGAAAATCAACCCACAATGTTAAAATTGTGCCATGTAACCAGGCATGAACTGCGTTTCGCTACATTTGTTGCAGTTCTCTTCTCAAACAGTAGATGTCAGAACTGAGGAAGTAATCATAATCCACTGCAGCCAGCACTAGTAGAAGAAGTATCCTTTCTTTACAAATATAATATTCAGTTTCATTTAAACAACTTCAATTTAATAAAATAAAATGTAAAAATTAACATATGTAAATGTCATCCTAAAGCTGAGGAATGTGAAGAACCCATTCATTTTTCTGTTGTTGTTTCTTGTTGCGAAGGACTGGGGGGTAAACAAAATCGTATTTAAAAATTAAAAAATAAATAAATAAATAAATTAAAAAACAATAATAAAATATATATATATATATATANATATATATATTTTTTTATTTATTTATTTATTTTTTTTTTTGCTTGTCATCACTGGCTGCGAAGAAGAACTTTTAAAAAATGAATAATTATTTTATATGAATGTCCTAATTTTAAATTACTTTCACATACAGATTTGTATTTAGTCTGTTTTTCATAGCTGGTTTCTGATGAGACAATCCAATTACCAAAACATGCAGAGTCCCCAAAGGCTGCCTGAGGTGTGCCAATATTCCAGAAAGATCTAAAAAGCTGACAGGTCTGGTAAATGTTAAGTGGCCCCTTCACTTTTTGTGGTTTGAAAACATTTTAACGGTTCTCCCACAATAACAACAGTAACAGTGTCACAGACACTCACCGCTTTTATAGAGCTTGCCGTTGCCCCCTTGGAAGGATTGATGCGTCACCATAGAAACACTGACCCGTTGCAACATGGGCTCAGCCTCAGATTTATGGGTGTTTTCAGCTTGTTACTGCAGATTTATCATCATAATAACAAAGAACAACAGTCTGTTGAAATCATTAAGGGGAGTCTGGAAACTCTGGGTTAAAGGCAAAGGTACGGCAGCGGCAGCAGAAAAATAATGTTGAAATGATAAACTACAAACATTCGGACGCTAATAAAACCAGCTCTGTTTCGTTCTGGAAATGATTAATTACTTTTTATTTCTACAGAGAGAAAACTGGCAAAAGAAGAAAGTCATTTTTTGTTTAGCTTAACAGCTAAAATTTATGTTTTTGAACATCATAAGACTTAGCAAATATGCTCTTTAAGGTTTCTCTAACAGGTGTTTGTATTGAAACATTTAATTGGTAACTGAGCTTAACAGTTTCTCCTATGAACCTCAGTCTCCCTATTTTCTTTTCTCAAATTTAAATTGGTCCTGATTGCTTATGATTACACATGTGATGAAGCAAAGATATTCAAAACCCCAAGATTTCCTCTGGCATGTTCTGATGTTATTTAAGACTTCTTCAAGAATCCTGGTGGAGGGCAAAGAGGAATGGTCTGCTATTAGAAATGAAGTCATTAGCATTGTGCACTGATAAAGACGGATGACTTGTGGAAAGTGGTGATGAGGAGTTGGAAGGGTAAGGGAAAAAAAAAGCCTGGAGCGCGATGGCCTGACTGGTATTTTAAGAAGGACATCTTCATTCCTTCCTGCCAGAGTGAGTGATCTTCCTCCATTTGCCATGGTAGCGAGTCGCCTGACCCTGCGGGGGCAGTCCGGCCGACTGGCCCTTCTCGGGGGCAGCGAGCAGTGTGTCCCTTAAGCAGGCTTGACCGACCTACAGTCACACTCTCTGCGGTCAAGCCCTGGCCAGAGGGATTTGAGATGTGGCAGCATAATCAATTTCCATGATTCATGATCACCCCGAACGGAGGTCGTGCTGAGCGACTGGGCAGCTGAAAGAAGAGAGCAGACGGGGAATGCTGACAACAGAGCTGAGTCCACTGCCATGTATAGGAGCGGCGACGCTCTTCCTCAGACGGCCGTGGGGTCAGGTCTTCCTCTTTGCTGAGTAACTACATCGATCCCAACACTGCAATTCTTGTTCCTCTCAGCTCCAAAGAAAATCTGCTGAACAGACTCAGGTTAGGATTACAGAGTCATGTTTTTTTTTTTTTATTTAGCTTCTTCACAAACTGCACAGAAGTTTTCAGTTAACTTCAAGTAATCTGCATTTTTTTAGCAACAATACGGCCAATAGCAGGTAATTGCCAATCTCAAACTTTGTTAATGGCTTCGTATTGCTATTGCTGTTTTTGTAGCGATGAGAAAATATTTACTAAATAGTTCATTTTTCAGATTTTTTATTGTTCTTCCGTTTAAACTTATTTGAAAAGTCAGTTTCTTTTTCTGTTCTCTGGTATATTGTTTTATTCATAATTTTTAAAAATTCTTTACACATGTGCAGAATAGTAAAAAATAATCTAGTTTCTCACTTTTATTCTGTGCACATTATAGTATATAAAAGCATCTCATCTTTGTTACCCAGAGAACTTTTAAAAGCTTAGGTTTATATTTTAGCAGTGTGAAGGTCTGTCATATGGACAGACCTTATGAAGGAAAAACAAAGTACTGACTTTTCAAGTTTTCCAACTTATGTCAGGATCTAATTTCACCTTTATTTATTAAGTGAACTTTGTTTATAAACAATTTAAGAAATTCTTAATTTAATAAATTGTGATGAGGCCATAAATTCTGAAACTCTAACAAAGTATATTTTTTACCGATCTCACACTATTTTGTGAGATAATGTTGCAAAAACAAATTAGTCAGTAAAAAAATGACATGCATACTTTTTGTCTCTTGACCCCAAAAAACAACAGATTTTCTCACAAATGTCAGTAGACTTAAATATAAAAATGATATTTTTTTCATAGCTAATTCAGTAAATTTTATTTGTAGGATCCTTGCATGTTTGTGACTTTCTAATTTGCTGTAATTTATTTCAGTGCTGGAGAGATAATAAATCTGTCAATTGTGTCAAATATATGTGTTTTTACTTTTGAGTAATAGCAAATTAATCAAATTAAAAATCAAATCTGAGCTACAAAGTTTTTATTCAAAACTTCTTACGTTGTCCAAAAACATTTGTTTAAATATTATATTTTATTCTCATTTCATATGATGCATAGTCATCTGCACCCCTTAGTTGTTTATTTGGTTATCTTAATGTTTGCATATGAAGATAAACAAATACATAATTTCACACTTAAATTATGCAGTGATTGAACACAAAATATGATAAAAAATAATTCAACATTCAAAAAATAAATAAATGGGAAGCTGAGTAAATACTCAGCAGCCAGCTGTTGCAACAAACAGTTGAAATAGAACAAATATTGTTTAAAGGGACATTTTACATAACATTTACATGCACAAAGTACACATAAACAAACATATAATAAGAATTTTGGAAACAATTATATAGGCATATTTTCAAATTACAACAATTAACCTAAGCTGTGTTTCAATCTGAAGTAATAATTTCCAGAGCTGTTAAAAATAAATGCAAATTTTCTTTTGCTTGTTGGCTTTGTGCTGCAGCAGGGTGGCGCTGGTGTGATTTATCTCACCTGTCGTTGTTCTGTCTTTGACGAAAACAACAACTGTGGTCGACATTCTCATGAGGAAACTGGAGAGAGCTCTTCTTAGGTAACTAATTTAACTGCTGGAGAATCAACAAAGATATTAGTCAGTCACATGAGTTAGCGGTGTGACGTCTCGCACTGTAACCAGCTGTTGGAGTCATATCATGGCAGTCATGGCGGATTCCAGCCCAGTTCACAAAAACAGTTTCCTCCCTCTCGTATCATGTTCAGCTCAAGCCAGCCAATATTTTGCTTAGTTTGTTTACATAATTGAAATCTGAAAAAGGACAAAAAAGGACAATTTTCAAAACTACTTTTATATTGCATTTAATTTTTTATTGTGATTTTTGGGCGTTTTACCTCTAATGTAACAGACAATTATATATCTTATTTCTAATGTTGCCTAATGCAACAACTTAGTTGTTTAATTGGTCGGCTTAACTTCTAGCTTAGTTTAAATGTAAAATGGGTTTTTGGAGTTGTTATAATATCTACATGATTATGTTTGAAATTTCTGTTGAAATGTACAGTGGTAAATATAATGTGTTATTCCAAATCCAAAAGTCAAACAAAACATCACATCATAGAAATAATACTCAGAAATAATCCCGTCATAAATAAACAGCCGTTAGCTGGCTGCGTCTAATGTCACACTCCCTCTGCATTTGTTTGTCCAGCTCTCAAGGTCATGGTCCTTGTCCTATTAGCAGGCTATGGCAGCCTTGTGTGCTCTATATGGAGAAGGTGGTGATGATTGTGCTTATGTGTGGGTGGGGTATAGAGACAGGAGGCGGGGCTGAAGCTCAGGAGTTGAGATGTCTGCCCCTGAGAGGACAGCAGGAGGTCGGCCTCTCCTGCCCAGACGACCGCTGACCCCCGTGGAGACAGTCCCGCGTCAAGTTGCTGCCGGGTCTCTTTGAAAACATCCTCGGCCCTGCTTGAGTGATTGGCCATATGGGCCACTGTGCCATCCAGGAATCCCCCCACCCCACTGTGCAAACGTGGAGCTGTGGGAGACGAGAGGAGGAAGCTTGGCAATCTCCACCGAGAACCGTAACACAGACGTCTGGTCTGCAGTTTACCACAGCTAGGTGCAGTAATTTATAGTTTCCCAAAAATGAGTCTGTTCTTTTTCTATTTACTGGCATATTAACAAAGTATGAGCCAATTTCAGGATGAAGTAAATGGAGCATTTTAAACTTTGATAACATGTTTATATGAATGGACAACTTTCTCCTCTCTATAGAGTTTATGATGGGTTGGTTTTGACCTTTTTTACCATTTGTGGTGCCATAAAGACCACAAGATTACAATGTATTGAGAAGAAAAAAACATGCTATTATTTTTCCCATAAAGTGTTTTTCCATATTTGAATCCTACACTTAAAAAAGCTGGTTAACATATGGGTGAAAAGAAGATTTTAGCAAATCTGGGAGTGTGAAACAATAAGATAAAAAATACAGAAAAAAATCAAACTCTGAACTACAGTCTGAAAGCTGACATATTTTTCATGTGCAAATTATATTTTTTCAATGCTGTCAGAACTATTCTGAATCTTGCGCAGATTATTTTAGATTGATTGTTTGCCTGCTTGATGCAGTTACTGTCTTCTGTGGTCAGTACGGTGGCCGACAGGTGCAAACGCGCAGCAACAGACAATTGCTGACAAATGAAATTCAGCAAACAAAAAAGAGACGCAAACAAAAAAGACTACAGCCACAAATAAAATGCAGCAAACAAAAAGAGAGATGCAAACAAAAAACGAGACGCAAACAAATGAAATTCACCAAACAAAAAGAGAGATGCAAACAAAAAGTGCTGAAAACGGAAGTGCTCCAGACCACTAGGGGGAGTCTAACAAAAAACAGCTGTGTCCGAATTTAGGCTCTGCATCCTTCAAAGCGGGTGTTGAGAAAAGCAGCAATGGCGACAAAATAATTTTTGCTGTATTACACTTAAAATTACACAGAATGATTTTTTACAATGATTTTAGACGAGAATGTAGATGTATAGATCTCAAATATCTACTTGGTTCATTAATAAATCACCTAATTCCAATATTGCTCCGACGTTTTCGGAGATGTCTGCTCCCGCTGCATTAACAGCCAGCTCCCCTCGCCAGCTGTCAGCTGGCCGGGTGCTCCATGTTCGGTACACCGAAAGAGAACGCACGTCTCCCGGCAAATCGTTATAAAAACTCCTGCTAGTTTTCCCCTATGAGTGGAGGTGGAACACAGATATTAAGTCAGGTAGTAGTAAAATCTTTTGGTTCACTAAAGTATTTAATTTATTCCTGAGCAAATGGGTTTGACTGATTAAAGTTAAGTCTTCAAACATAATAGTTTTATTTAACTGTAATGTCTTACTACCTGAGATCCGGAGAGTATTTGAAAATGAATAATATCCCTTGTATACATTAAACATTTTAGAATCAGACAGATTAACTTTTTACTATGGAACAACCTTTATTGCAAAAGGTGGAGAATAATACAGAAATAAAGAGTAAAAAACAACTGAGTCCGTTTTTTTTCCTTCGCTGCTCTGTGCTTCACGTTGTCACGGTTGCTAAGCAACATAACGTCGAGATGGAGGCTAGGCAGCTAGCCGGAGGCTACAGCTTCTCTCTTCTGGTCGTCCATATTCGTGGCCTTCGAAGGACCCGTCTTCTGTAGATCGGGCCGTTTCTCACATAGACATAATAAATGGACCGCTCTCGTCTTATCAATACATACTTATATAAGTATATAAACATAAATAAATAATCATTAATACTGAATAATATACATTAGGCTATGGATGATTATGCACACACACACAAATTATATATAATGTTTTACAGCCTACGAGTTCTGGTTTAAGAGTGATTCAGCAGCTGAAATTGGGTCCAAAATCCGATACGAGATTCATCCGTGCTGTGCAGTGAATCTGTCTCTCCCTTCTTCCTCACGTCGTAGGCAACCTTCAAAACAAAAACGGGACATTTTCGAGTTATCTTACGTTGACAGAGTTAAATAATTAAATAATAGCCATTGTCATCTGTGTAAACTTTGCTGGTGAATGTTATATTATGATTTTTATAATATTGTTTCATTTCTATAGTAGGCTCTTGTATCAGATAATCTAAATGTTG
>NW_015113406.1:0-20112 GCF_001443285.1 Poecilia latipinna
CTAGCCAACTAGCTAGCCAGGGTATATTCGTAGGAAGTTAGCGTTAGCATCAACGCTTCAGTCAAAAGACATTTCTGTCTTTTGACTGACAGAAATGTCCCAAAAGAATTTAAAAAATACAATCTATAGAATTATATCTTTGTAGAATACATAATGTTACTTTAATTTAAGCCACATTTTCTAGAAGTTGGACAAGAAATAAGGGCGCTACAAACATTTTTGTGACCGATCGGAACGGTTTGGTTTACCGACATGACTCAATGCATAGTAATGGCGCCTGAAGGTCAGATACATACAGTTAGCTTTGCTGCATAACTTTTGCGAACTTCTGCCCAAAGATGATGTAAATTAATAATACTTACATTTCTGGGTTTCATTTTGTTAACGGAACTGTTCTAACGCGGCAGCGCAACTTTTGGTGGTTAGTAAAAGAAACGTCTTTTTGCCCCAATACACTCCAGGACTGTGCGCATGCGCGAAATACCCGGATGTAAACAAAAAACATTGAACGTCTCCATTTTAAATAGTCCAGCCGCCACAGATTTTAATGTGATCAAACATATCTAAGTCCAACTTGCTTTTTGTTTATTTGGAACATTTTTATTTGAATTTTAATTAATTTCTGATTCATACATTTTATATTTTTAAAGGAAGCGCAGACACCCTGATGTGATTTATTTATTTACTCAAGCGTTTCCAGCTTAATTAATCACTATAATGAATTTAGTTGCAGTAAAACACATTGTTCAGCATTAAATTACCAATATTTGCGTCCACAAGAACATCTGCCTCACCATGTTGACTGCATGAATCAGGAGGCTCATATTTCATGAGGGCCATTCTGTTACCAGAGTGTCATAAACCAAATCCTTGTGCAGTTTTATAATAGCTGTCATAAATTACAAAACAGCTCAATGTGTCAGGCGGGCAAGACGATATGAATGGCTATGTACAGTATTTGGTATCATCTGAAAGATGAACTCTATAAAATAAACATATTTAATGTCTTATCTATTTTAAGTCCACTGACCTTCCCGAACCAAAGGCACAGCTGTAAGCGAAGGGAGGAGAGGAGCCGCAAAACTCGAGTTTTCTCTTTCCAGTGAATCTTAATCTGGTAAACAGACTCACTGAGGTCAAGGTCAGGATTAATTCGGACCTCAAAGCTCACAGAGCGGCGCAGATTTAACCCAAACCTCCCCCCAGTAAACGTTAAAAAGAGGCAAAAATCGAGAAAAGATTGGAGATTTTTACAGTGAGCTTCAGAATGCAAATAGGTAAAAACGTGAAATATTTGAAATTCTAAAATTCTCAATTGAATAATTGGTAAAAGAAAGGTCAGAATTAACGTCATTCGACTTGTAAAATACCTTTATTGCGGTCTTAGGAAGGACAAAGAGTTCATGACCTTTTTTTAAGCCTCCATTCTACAGGAGTACACGTCGCTCCTCACCTCTGTGTTCCTGTAGAAGGAAGGCAGTGATGGACGGGGCGTTTTGACCGGGTTGCTGATGACGGGAAGATGAATGAATGCAAAAAACGAGCCGGAGAAATGCCAGAGAAGGACTTCATTTAAATCATTAAATATAGAATTTTTTCCAAAGAACAGCAGCATCAAATAGTTTTATCTTTAAAAACACTTTGAGATTGTGATTATTTTTTATTAAAAATGCAGCTGCATGCGAAGCAAATCTTTACATTTTTGCATTTAATTAAACTAGGGATGTCTTAATGCGTAACCTAGAGAGTAAAAAAAAATTAAGCTAAATTTTATTTCTTGAACTGGTGGGAGTGGATTAATTTATTCATTAACACTGCCACCTTGTGGACAAAAGCAAACATCACACACCAAATACAAACTAAACGGTCCAGTGTTTTTTTCATTTGGTTCCTTTTTTTGCCTTGTGTGCAGATAAAAAGAAAAAAAATAAACCTGAAGTGTGGCTTCAATTTACACCAAATAAACAAACACAGTAGTGGAAAACATTAGATTCTTCATTTTGTGATGTAAAACAATTGGGATAAATCATGTTTGAAAAAAAATGTGCACCTCTTCTGGGAGATGCATCATGAAGAAACATGTTTCTAAATGAAACTACAATAACTTATTTAATCAATTTACTCATATCCGTCTTCACTTTATTCTGTGATGTGCATTTTTTTGGAGTCCTTCTCCTGACTGATCCCTTTGAACAGTATTATATTTGTCTGTATTATATGTACAAACTCTAGCCATGACAAGACATGAATGAAATTTATGACCTGTGCAAAAGAAAATTGCATATTTTATGTTGTAGTACCAAGCTTTTTTGTGCAGAATGCACGTAGCATCATACAGCAATAGAAATGATCCGGTGGCGATGATCTGCATCATCCAGCCAACAAACTACATTTACCAGAGATGGGCACAAAAAAAGTAGCTAGCTAGCCAGCCATCAAGGGTTTATTAGCACTGATGAGATGCCAATAAACTGGTGGGTGAGGCTACCACTAACTAATAAGCTGCTAAAGTCGCTAATTTACAGTACTGTGAAAGCAGTTTCAAGTATGTCAAAGTACTTTAGCAGCTAATTACCTTCAGCTAAGTAGCTGAAAGTAGCTAGTTAGCTACTTTAGCAACTAATTAGCTGCTAAGCAGTGTTTAAGGTTAACTTCAAAATGTTCTAATAAATGTAAGACATTTTAGAGCCTTAATTTTAGATACATGAAATTAAGACTTTTTAAGGATGCACAGAAACCCTGCTTGGATATCTAAGAAGAAACAAAAATGTTTAAATCAGTGAATAATTTAGAGTTTAATTCCTGCGAATAAGCGTGTGTTCAATGTAAAACTGATAATCACATAAACACAGAAGAAGAGGGAGACACGGCAGCTCAGATTCTCGGTTTATTGGTCAACTTGATGAAAGACTACAAAACGAATTCACAAAAAATCTCTTTCAAGTAATCAAATCTGTACAAACCTAAACTGTATGGGGGGTTTTTACAGCTCTGGCTCATATGAATCTGACGAGTCATTTGTGTTTGTGTGTGTCGGCGTGTTCTTGCTTGGAAATGATGCAACTCCTCACAGCAAAATAGGCAAGACACAAAGCACACACACACACACACACACCTGTGTTTGAGATTTTACAGTACAGGAACAGGGAAAACAAAACAAGCCTCCCCCCTCTTACCCTCTATAAGTATGCTGCCAAAGCCGCCGCGACAGCAACCTGTCTCCCAAAAAAACACCCTGCGATTTCAGTCTGGTTGCCATAGAGACCAACCCTGTGGTTTCAACGCGGTCAGAGCAAGGGGAAAGTATAAACCTTTCAATAAATTTGCAAAAATGTACATGTGATTTTAATGCTCACCTGCAGACGAGACAAGTTTATAGTCCGCGCACGCACACACGCACTCACTCACTCAGACAATTCATTACATTAAATGTTTTAAGAAGTACAGATAAAAAAGGAAGAAAAAAAAAAGCCCTGGGTATAGGTTTGATTTCTGGCTGTTTGGTGAAATAAAGGAGAAGAGAGGTAGAGAGGGCAGGAGGGATGGGCCGGAGGTCGAAAAGCAAACTATTGCTGTCATTTCTTAGCTTTCCTGGGAGGAGTGACGGGGCGGCCGGAGCCCAAGCCGCCTCCGCCGCCGTAGAACAGCTTCTTATCGGCGGGTTTCAGGATCTGTTACAGGAAAAAATACACCAGGAAACAATAAACAAACAGAGAAAGTCATGTTTTTTCTATAGATATTATCTGTATCAGTCCCAATAATGGGAATAAAAAAAAGAAAATCAAAATTGGTATCGGTGGGACTGCAACGCTAAATTGTGCTGGACGATAAATTGTCCCAGAAGTTATTACGATAACAATAATGTTGTTGTTTTGAGACCATTTTTAAATAATATGATGGTAAAGGCATAATAATAATGAAAGAACACACTGTGAAGATCAAAAAAAATTATTTTAAATGAATGAAATGTGCAAAAAAGCTAGTTAGCTAGCCAGCCTGCATCGTAGATGTCTTAACAGAAAAGTCCAGTGAGAAAAAAACACATAGAATATACGATTAAATAGTTCTGTAAAGACACAACTTAAGACCTGTGATTTAAGGCCAACTTACTTTTAAGCCCTTATTTTTAGATTTTTAGGACGTACAGACGTTCATTCTCACCATTAAACAGAAATTTCTTGTGGCCCTAAAACTCCGTCTGTCATTTATAATTCTTTACAAGAGGCTAAAAAATTTATTAAAATTGGAAATCGAGTTAGGTATTGTGGTGGAAAACTGCGTAGATACGTAGATTTTATTTTTCATCATTTTCAAAGATTCAGGTGTAACGCTCACCTGGAATGAACACATGAGGGTCTCGTCTACGCTCATCATGGCTCCTGCGTTGTCGAACTCGCCGCAGTAGTTTGGGGCTGAAAACAGCGTCACCAGCTGCCGCTTAGCAAAGAACTCATAACCGTCCTCAACCACCTGAAAACAGACGCAGGAGACGCTCAAAACACAGCAGAGCGAGCAAATAAAAATGTTTTTAAACCCAAAAAAAATACACACAAAAAAGAAAAAAAATGGATAAAAAAAAAAAGAATTAAAAACATTAAAATTTGTTCTCCCCTCCCCAAACTCTCAGTAGTTCAGGTGGGAGTTAAAATGCTCCTTCCAGACGCTAACGTGTGTTTATCACTGATTCTAACAAAGGTTTTAAGATCTAGAGAACATTTGATGCTATTAATGACGATACGGCTAACAATTATCTGAGTAATCGATTATTCTATTGACAGACGATTAATCGATTTCCCCAAAGATTAACCAACTATCCCAATAATTAATCAATTTTTCAGACAATTAATCGATTGTTCTACTGATTAATTTATTATTCGTACTATTAATTGATTGTTGTATCGATTGAGTATTCCAACGATTAATCAAGTAAAAAATTAGCACATTATAACAATTTTTCAGCCGCTTTGGCTGATTTTGACAGTATTAAAAATACATTAAAAATGCTAATGAATAACTAAATTCCTTTCCTAAATGAGAAAAACACTATACTGCCTAAAATGCAGCAACATATTCCTTTAGTGTACTCTATCATTTGTAGCATGTGCAGCTAAAAAGTACTTTTAAAAAAATCAACATGTAAAAAGTTCAGCCCTTTCTGTTCGTCCTAACATCAATACAGTGTAGGGCTGGTTAATTTTTTAGATTAACTAATTAATAATTGGATAAAAAAGGTGTTTAGTAGGAGTTTGAACCAGGTGAACGTAAATCTGCCACTTTACAATTTCTGTGTAAAATATTTTTGCAGACAAAGAACGTTTTTCATCTTAAATGTAAAATGTTTATATTTTTGTTCAGTTTGGGCTTAATTGTTGCTCTGACTGTGCTGTTCTTTTAATAAAACAGCACAGTTTTACTTTTAAATATCTGTATTGTCCAAATTAGACCATTATTTCAACAATCGATTAATCACAACTGAGCCGATTAATCACAACTGAGCCGATTAATCACAACTGAGCCGATTAATCACAACTGAGCCGATTAATTAAGCTCTAATTAAGTCCTAGAAGTAGGAAAAGGTAAAGTAGGTAGGAAGGGAAACTAGTAAATATACAAGTATAGAAATATTAGCAATATAACATTTATGTACAATCTACAACCGTAAACTAACAGAAATCAACAGCCAATATTTACAACTTGGAGAGAAGTATAACTGAGCTTCAGCTTTCATTGTTGTTTTTTGAGAAGTTCCACCTGCTGCACTTCCACAAAACATTTGAAAGTCATCAACCAGCTTGCTGTGAATTCAGAGAGGAAGTTTCCAGCCGACAGGAACAGCGTGAGCGCAGAGAGAGCCGAGCCTTGCAGAAACGGGTTCCAACAAGCTGAACACGCCTCGAATAAAAACATTCCTTTGTCCTACCAGATTATTCTAAAACCGAATACAAATAATAATCAATTCAGCTGGAGGACAAGTCGCTCTGCTTTTGCTGACATCTCTCATGAAAAAGTTAAACCTCCACACCGACCTGATGGGCTCGACAAATCAGGTCCATGTCGTGTCTGTGCAGGAACTTGGTGACCACGTCTGCGCCGAAGGTGAAGGAGACGCCGCGGTCGTTCTCGCCCCAGCCCAGCACGTCCTTGTCCGGGTCGGCCCACAGCAGGTCGCAGAGGAGGCCCTGGTCGGGCACGTCGGTGGGACGCATGACCCTCCTGACCTGCTCCATGGACTGGAGGTCTGGGGAAAGGCCTAAACACGAACAGTGCCCGGGTTAAAAGCAGCATAATCAGCAGAAAATATGCCAATATTTCTGATTTAGAGCATTTAAAGTGCAAGAAACTGAACCAGTTCCACAGAGATGATGCTGTTTAATCACCAGGGATCAGTGGATTTAAAAACTTCAATAAATGTAAGCATTTACTGATATGGGCCAAAACGATTAATCAAATTAACCGTGATTAATCAATTATTGAAATAATCGTCAACATATAATCGATTAAGTGTAGATTAAGTGTATAGACTCAAAAAAAAGGGCAATTTTCTGAACAAACATTTTCATAGCAGTAACTCAGTCAAAACTGTACAAAATATACAAACATTTTGCATTTAAGAAAAAACAAAAAACTTTGTATATATTTATGGAAGTTAAAGCGATTAATCGGATTAATTTTGATTAATTGGTTTTTGAAGTAATCGTCAACCACTTTAGTAATTAATGATTAAATGGAGAATATAGACAAAAAACTGCATACATTTTCCATTCAAGTAAAAAAACAAACACCTGCATCTGAAAATGTGTTTTAGCCAAAACTCTTCAAGTGGCTTTTAGAGTCACCTGGTTCAAATTCACTAAAGGAATGTCATGTTACAGCATTTGTTTCATGTTGGATTCATGTTAATGTGTATTTAAAGACTTCACTTTGATATACATACACACACACACACACACACACACACACACACACACACACACTTCTCAATCAGAAATTGCACGACCGCCATGGAGTTTCTCCACAACCCTCCTACGGGTTTAATTGATCGATAATTATTTTTTCTTCAAAAAGTGCAGAAATGTGAAGTTCCTGCATATACCCAGAACAAAACAACCAAACTAACTTTTAAATTTAATTCTGCAAACTACAAAAGTGATTAAACCGGATTTAGATTTAAGCTCCATCGTCGTCCTCCTGCAAGGTAAAGCTCCTTCATGTGTTCACTCTCTCTTATGTAACCAGAGTTTACAGATCAGCAGTCTGTGTTTACATATTTTCACTCGACGCCGCCATTTTGTCTGAGCCCACTTTCACATGCTTTTTAATTTCTCCAAACCTACAAACACACATATTCACTGTGAAACACTAATATTTATTCTCAGCGGATGTGTTGAGTGATTACCTACAACATTCTCCAGATCCTTAACTGTTTTATCAGATGTTTTCCAAATGTAAATCCTAATAAGAGTAGGATAAAAATCCACCTAAGTAGCCAAACACTGACTCTCTGGAAACGGGACATAAATAGAGTGAATTTTACGCTCGTTTGGCTGCAACAGAAACAACAGATGAGAGACGGGGAGAGGAGGATACCTCCATGGCAACAGAAGATCTTCTCGTCAACGATGGCAGCGACGGGCAAACAGTTGAAGCAGTCGGTGAAGGTCTTCCACAGCTTTATGTTGTATCGCCTTTTACCTGTGAGAGAATCATCAGAAAATCTGAATGTTGGATAATTTCACTCTGCTGCGAACTACAGCGCGTTTCAACGGGACTGCATGCAGAAGAGAAGGGAAAGTTATGTAATCTGCACTTTTCTTTTTTGCAGATAAAATCTGAAAAGTGTGGCATGCATTTGCATTCAGCTAAACGAAGTTAATAGTTTGTGAGACAGAACCAAGTGAAAGTAAAGGTGCACCGATTGCAGATTTCTGAAACTGGACCTGACGATTCAAATTTTTGGGTCTGAAAAGTTTAAAAATTATAAAATGTTTGCCGTTCCAGTTTTAAAAACAGCTCAAAGTAAATCTGACTGGATGAGCCACGCTCTCGGCTTTCCCTTCCACGTCTACCAGTTAATTTCTGAGCACTTTAAACTTCACAGAATAATAAATGTTTAAGTCTTGCCACACATTTGCAACTGGATTTATGTCTGGACTTTGACTGGGCCATACACTTTTCCCACAGTAAAAACTCAAGTACTTTTCAGGTAAGTTTTTATACTTTTCCAGCGATGCACTTTGACGAGAAAAATAATACAAATTAACTAAAGAAAACTATTTCTGTTCAGCATTATATAATTTACTACAATTATTAATATATCTTGTGATTCTATTTTACATTTTAAAACCGGGGCAAACAAGTAAAATTTAACAACATTTTTTGTTTTGAAACTTGTCTCTTACACACAAACCCTTTACACCCGACTGGTCTGAAAACGTTACTAAAAAAATGTTTAAGTTTTCTGGACTTAGCAAATAAATGTTGGAGATAATAACCTAAAGCAATAAAGGTTTAGTCTGATTTAAGTTCAAACAGTGAGAGAAAAATGTTTCTGTTTTTTATTATCTTTAAATATCTGGTTTCATCTTTAAATAACATTTTCCAAATTTAGGCTTTGAATCAAATGGTAGATTGCATTTTATCACAAAACTGTGCAGCCTGAATATCAAGGACTTTATACAGAAATCAACCTTGAAAACAATTAAGGAAACAAACGTATATAATTTACTAATTGGGATTAATTACTGGATTTTTAGACTACTTTCTGTTGAACGTGAATAAACGGATTAAACTTCTACACAATGTAAAAAGTTTTAGGGGAATGAATACTTTCGATAAGCTCTACCAAACCAAACTTCTTCTTCTTCGGTGGATAAACGAATTCAGTCTGAATTTTTCATGACTTACACTCATCGTAGAAGCCGTATATTCTGTTAATGGAGGCGCACTCGTGGTTTCCCCTCAGCAGGAAGAAGTTTTCTGGGTATTTGATCTTGTAGGCCAGCAGGAGGCAGATGGTCTCCAGCGACTGCTTCCCTCTGTCCACATAGTCGCCCAGGAACAGGTAGTTGCTCTCTGGTGGGAAGCCTCCGTATTCAAACAGCCTCAGAAGGTCGTAGTACTGCCCATGAACATCGCCTGGAGGGGGCAAAGTGCAGGATCGTATGGAAGACCGAAAATGACAAAAATAAAACAGAAATGTATCCATTTTGTGTAGCCTTTTCTTTATCTGTGCGTTTTTGTCAAGACATTTTTAAAAACAAATGTCTGCTTTTGTTTTTAATTATGTCAGTTTTGGTCCTCCATAGAATTGAGCTTGATTTTAATTAAAATTTGACTCACAACAGTCATTCAGAGGCAGCTAGAGAGAAACAAATCTGATTACTAAAATAAAACTTAATCCATAAAATTCAAAGATTTCATCTGAGAAAGCCCAGACTTCATGTTGAGCAAGTACAGGGTCACGTAGGCAGAAACAACTCCCTTTTAACATCGTCTGGCCTTTCACTGCCTAAATTGAAATTAAGAAAATAAATTTGTTTATCGTTAATTTTGAAAGAAAAAAAAAAGTTTTTCAATAAAAAGTTATTGTGATAAATTTCTTATAAGAATTAGAAGAATTTTGATTTTTCACAATAAAATCCAATTAATAATGCTTTTTTTAAAAACTGAAACTGTCCTTATTGTCAGGATTGATAGTTTTCCATTTTCTCCATTGGGAAACTTGTCCCGCAATCAGAGATGGTTGATGCAGTTAGACTGCTTGTTTTTCATCTATTAGGGTGACAAAAAATAGAGCCAAATTTATTAAGCAGGTTTCTTCATTCTTTAGCATATTGTTGAATCTCAATATGCAGCAGTTTTTTCTAAAAGCAGCTTAATAAACAGAGTGACCTTGTGTCCCGTTTTTGTTTCAGAGTTTAGACTAAAAAACATTTTCTAGTCCAAATAAGAAAAACTAAACCAAAAATTTGGGAAGTGAAATCCTATTTTTCTGTTTTAGATCCTCAGTGATTTTTCTTTTCTAAAATAATTCAGAATTTTTAGTTCATTTCCATAACTGCATGCATGTTTAGGTGGATAAAATTTTTAAAAAGGTACAAGAAGCAACCATTTTATTATTAAAAATAAAAAGAACTGTGAACCTTGGCAGAAAGTTTGGACACCACTGCTGTAAGGAGGTCCGACTTTAATCTGTAATTAAGCTAAAACAAACGGAGAAACCAAACTTTGTGCCACTTTTTAAACCTAAAAACATTAAATCTTGTCAGCCAAAACGTAAAATTAAACTCCTGGCTGAACTGCAGCACTAATTATTGGTCAAATAGATATTAAATAACACTATATTTAAAAGAACAAACATTAAAGTGGTTAAAAGTGTGATTATCTTGTCTGACAACAAAAAGCTAAAGGTTCAACACTTTCTTTGGGGGAAGCATTAATTTTTCACATCAATCATTATTTAACAAAATATCCAATAATCTGTAGATTTTCAGCAGAAAAAACTCAAGATGTGAGCCTGAATTTAGTGCTGTAATGTAGGGCAGAAACGATTAATCGTGATTAATCAATTGTTGAAATAATCGTTGACTAATTTAGTAATTGATGAATCATTAAGTGGAGTATATATCCATAAAAAAAGGGCTGAAATAACAGTTAAAATTGTAATTAAGCCATAACTGTACATAATTATACACAGTTTCCATTTAAGGTAAAGAAAAACTTTTCTCAGTAAACATGTTGCATTTTAAGCAATAATTTATTTATTTTCTCATGCAAGAATTAATTAATTTGTTTAACTGCATTTTTAAATGCATTTCTAATATTGTATTTAAAAAAGCTTAAGAAGTTAAATAAAAAATCTGCAGAAAGAGCCACATTATCTAGACAACTAATCAATTAATCATTAGAATAATTGATTACTAAAATAATCATTAGTTTCAGCCGTACAGTAGTGATTTTTTTTTCTCTCCGTTTTCTGCAGAGTACTGCAAACTCTGTCACTTTCTGAACTCCACACACTGTTCCTATGAAGTAACACTGAATGGTGTCATCAGCACAAAGACTCAGGAGAACAAGTCCAAGGAGACTTGCACTGCAAAACAACACAGCAGCGGCAAGACAACAACAAAAATAAAACATCTCTGCAGGCTTTTAATAAGAGAAAGTCAAATCCAAATGCTTATTAAATCCTGCAACAGTTAGAACTGAAATGATTAATCAAATTTGTTGTGATTAATCAATTCCTGAAACAGTCGTCATTTAATTATTAATGGGAATAAAGGCTCAAGGAAAGACTACATACTGGGGAAAAAAACAACATACTGAAAGCAAAACTGTATTTAAAAATGCATATATTTTGCATTTAAGATAAAAACACCTTTTACTATAAAAATGTTTTGGCCAAAACTCCTTAAGTGGCAGTTTTAGGTTCACTCGGTTCAGATTTAATAAATTATTGCATTTTAGGTAAGAAAATGTTTATCTTCTTATTTAAAAGGGAATTAATTTATTTATTTATTTGCATCTTTTAATTTATTTCTAAAATAGCACAGAAAAAGACTTAAGTGGCTAAATGAAAAACCTATAGAAAGTGCCATTTATAAACTCGATTAATTGATTAATCACCAAAACAATCAATTAATCATCAGAATAATCGACAGATTAATTAACTACTAAAATAATCATTAGTTGCAGCCCTACTACAGTTTTCCACCTCTTTAGAGAATTCACCATAATGTTAAAATAATCCACAGAGCTACAACAACTGTCCTCCCAAACTCAAGTGTGTGAAAATGCTCTTGAAGATGACCCTTGACCCCGAGGCTCACCGCAAATCTTGAGGGGCGCCTCCAGTTCTAGCAGGATTGGCTGGCTGAGGAAAATCTCCCGAGACTTCAGGCAGAGGCCACGGATTTCATTCTCTGTCAGCTGAACGTTTTTACCGGGTCTGGATCCTTTCACTTTGCAGATAAAACAAAACAGAACAAAAAGTTTGTCAATAAAAAACAACTCCTCTTAATAGTCTGAATTTAAATAGATTCATCATTTTGTGCCCAAAAATACAAATTGGTACTGACTATTCCATCTCTACTTTTGAAAATTAGTTTTATACAGGATCTAAGGATGATTTTTACAAGAATGCAGCTAATATTTAAGTCTCTTTTAAAAGACAATTTTCAGATTTCTCAATCAATAATTGTGATATTTTATGTCTGGAAGTAGAAATATTAGAAGAGAAATATTAGAAGAGAAATAGCCAAAAAAAGATAACAGGAAAGGATTGAATGTCCTTTAAAAAAAAGGCTTAAGTGGTTAAATGAAAACTCTACAGAGTATGCCATTTACAAAATCCGACTAATCGTGAAAACAATTGACTAATCGTCAGAACAATCGATTAATCGTCAGAACAATCGATTGTTCAACAAAGAAGGTGCCGTTCTCCAAAATTAATTATCTTCCAATGGCTTTATTAAAAAATAAAAATATTTTTTTTATATGCAAAATATATATTTTTATTTTAGCATCCACAATTTTTGCAATACAATTCAAAAGTATATAAAAATATTTTTTATATTAGTTCATTTGCTTGAACATAATCTTGCAAACACCCTAATATCAGCAACTATTAAACATGTTTTATATTTTTATTTTGAATTCTGATAGAAAGATCAGCTACAGATTGGATACATGATTTATTAAAACAAAAGTAATTTATTAATTTTCATGATCAAATAAAATCTTCCATCTTTATCTTAGAACCAGTGACACATTTTTTTCTGTTTTTATGTATTACACTCTCTTTTTTTATTTTTATTTTTTTAAAAAAAAGAAAAGCTCAAAATCTAAAATCGCCAAGTCAGAACTGAAAGAAAACCAAACATTTTAATCACTCAGGAAGCCTGAATGGTTACCCTCTAATTTCTAACCTACAAATAGGATGAAATTGTGTTAAAATAAACATAATTTCAAATACAATCATTTCAAAAATGTTGTTAATATGCCTACATTTGTGCACACTTTTTGATAACTGTTATTGTTTTTATTTTAGCTATTCAAAAATCCCACCTTTTAGATCGTCAAAGATGATTTGGAAAAAAAGTCAAGCAAATTCAACATTTCAAGAAATACACTGGAACACTGGAGGCTTTATCTCGACTCAAAGTTTACATTTTTGCCCAAATCTGAAATAAGGCATCCATCATTCTTTTCTTCCTTAAAGTGTCAATGTAAGGTTAGGGGGAAAAAACAGGTTTAAAATGTTAGAAATAGCGCTGATTAAACCAAGCTGATGCTGCACAATTTAAATGTTCAGCTTCGTTTGCAAGACGCAAAAGATGACTAACTCGCCTAGCATTGGCGGCTTCCCTGTTCGCTAAAATGGCACCTATGTGCGGATAAATGTATATTCTTAGTCTTACCTTCGAGCAGGCGCTGTATAATGGAGTCGATGTTCAACTTGTCGGCTTCCGCCATTTTATTACCCTATGTTTGGATCTTGGAATAATCGATAAAATAAAGATGCGGCGGCTTAAAGTGGCTACCGAGTTACTGTTAGCCTAACTACTTTAATCGGCTATCGTTAGCGCGCTAGCTCACTAACCTTGGGGGAAAACTGTCAACCTCAAAGTCTGAGGCCGGGAGTTCAATTAATGAGGATGTGATGGCTGACATGTGCTGCAAAAATAGTAAATTGTCAATATATTTTTAGTAAATATTCCAATTAGCTTTTAAATGTCAGTATTTTTTCCCGTGACAACCCCGTTTATGCCGCAGCCACTAGCACCATGCCATCGACAAAAAAAAGGCTAGAAGAGTGTTAGCTCAAAGCGACTGTGAACGGAAGTGGTAAGACTGTTTTTGCGCTGCGATTGGTTAGTTTTGATATGTAGGCGGGATCTAGTGCGTTGTCTCGTCTCCTGGATTGGCTGTATTCGAAGTATGTCAGCATTTGGTTATCTTAAAGTTACAATAAAAAAAAAGAACGCATAGTCGTTCTCGGTATATACGGTAGGCTATGATGTCATATAATCAAAACAACATTTATGACAAATTTTTGATCATTGTGTCATTTTTAAACAATGACAATTATTCAGATCTGAACAGTAATTTTAATAGTTGAAAATTAAATTTAACATGTGTAAAAAAAATTCACAGTTCCCAGAACTCTTGTGGGAACCATTACATTGGTTTGAAAAAACATCAAAGTTATTTTACAAACAGATTGCATTAGGTAACATCAGTTTAATGACTAAATTGGAGGAAAATTGACTAATCGGAGATAGTCCAACATTTAATTTCCCTTTGGGATCAACAAAGTTTTTTTTTTAAATACCGCATTACAGATATCTAATATGAAATACTCCCTCAGTGTCTACACTTCCTTAATGAAATGATATTTCAGTTCAGAACTACAGAATGGCAAGTATCTAAAAATAAGTTTGATTGTTTATAAATAACTTTATGCATTGGTAAAACTTTCAATTAAATGAAAAAAATATTATTGGCAGGCATGTACTGCATCGTTATACAACAACAGTGTGTCTTCAGTCAGAGGCTTTTCAGATGCACTGTAATACAGACTGCTACAGAATATCCTTCCTGCCCACAGCCATCAACATCTACAAAATCTATTTTTGTGGATGTAGAAGAGCCTTGGATAATATGAATATGAATTATAATATGATAATATGAATTATAATAACATTTAGCTGCTCTTCAGTATTAATAAAGTATTTCTGAATTTAAATTTAAAAGTTTTTTTTCATAAAAAGTTACTAAAGTATAAATACAATTAACTATATTACCCACCTCAACACATTTCCTACAAACTGGCACTGTGGTTTAGAATAAAATCTGGAACTGAAGAATGATCCATGCTTTAATCATCACGTGTAAGTATTAAATGATAAAATAGCTTGCCATAATACGCCCACGGAAGTGACCCAAATGGAAAGACGTATTTTCTCGTGACGTAATGCCTCAGCGCCTGGCAACATGAACTGAGTGATTCATTCTAAAGTTAAGACATGGCTTTTTCTTAGTTTGCGCTCCTATCGGTATAAAAATGTATCTAACTTGGTCAAACGCGAACCTCGATAGCTTAGGCTAACACTTGTGTTGACATTTTACCATCGTCCCACCATGAAGTTGCTCAATAAAGATATTGAGAAAGATAATGCCGGGTAAGTGCTAATGTTAGCAAGCTAAAAAAGCATGCTATTTGGTAAATGTGTCACCGTAGACGTAAACGAGCATGTGTAAGTTGCATCTACTCCTGCTTTAACGGGCGAAGGGGTTTGTAAAAATGCATAAAAGCATTGCTAAGGTGTGTCCAGATTATAACTTTTCTGTGACTAAGCATAAAACTATGAGTAAGCAGCAACATTTATGTCATAACTTATCTACGCCTAATTACTGTATCAACATGCGTCATTTAATGTGTGCACCTTTCTAATTAAATTCAAATTAATTTTAAAAATGCTGTATTGATCCCAAAAGGAAATAAAATGTAACGAATTTAATTACAGAGCTATTGTAGATGGAGATGGCTGTGGGCAGGAAAGACCTCCTGTAGCAGTCCGTATTACAGCGAATTTGATAAAACCTCTGATTGGAGACAGTTTTTCATGAAGAAGATGATCAGGGTTTTCTTGATTTTATTTTATTATTCACCCAGATAATATTCTATTATAAGCATATTTTAATTAATTAACAAAACTGTTGAATATGTTGAATATGTGTTTATTCTTCCTCAGTCAGGTGACTCTGGTGCCAGAGGAGGCGGAGGACATGTGGCACACCTATAACCTGCTCCAAGTGGGGGACAGCCTGAGAGCCTCAACCATCAGGTAAACATTAATGTCCATAACATCAAGACAGGAAACCGGCCATTTTCTAAAACATACTTAAATATAAAGGTGTTTTTATCTTAGGTGCGAAACATATGAATATATTTTTTGTACAGTTTTGGCTTATTTACTGCCCTGACAGAGCTGCTCTGCTGCGATTAGTCAAATCCCGAATTAGTTGATGATTATTTCAATAATGGTGATTAATTCCTGGTAGGAAGAGCTTCTTTCCTTCATAGTTACCATTTGAAAGCTGCTTTTAGCACAAATTTATTTGATGATCTGGGAAAATAACAAAAAGAAGAAAAAATCAGTGCTGGGGCACAGCGATCTGATAAAAATGCTTCGACATTTTAACTCTGCTGATTGATAACACAACACATAATTAGATGGTAATTACTCCTATAGTTACTAGATAAGCATTAATACGCTCCTTCCTGCTGTTTTCACCACCACAATCGTTACATAACCACCATAATTCTGAATAGTCATTTGTAGATTCTAGTCTGCTGCATGAAAATAACAGAGATGTTACTGTCTCCTCCAGCGCAGAAATAATATTTTAATATTTTTCTGAAACTTTATATATATATATATATATATATATATATATATATATATATATATATATATATATATATATATAAAAATCACCTTTAAGTTGTTAATGTGCCGCTCCGGTGTTCTGTCTGTGCTAACCATTAATCCGTTCTGCCTTGTGGTAATGCGCACATCGATGCTACGTATTGATGCTACATATCGATCCTACGTATCGATGCTACATATCGATCCTACGTATCGATGCTACATATTGATGCTACGTATCGATGCTACGTAATGTACGTTAGGAAAATCTGATGAGGCAGCACAGATAGAACATCGGTCGGACAACAACTTCAAAACCGTAAGATGTTCTACACCATTAGCATCCATGTTTACTTCCGCAAACATTGAGCTTCTTCTTCTTTTTAATGGTGGTTGGCAAATCACTGAGCATGCTCTCTATGTGTGACATTATTGCGCCCTCTACTGCACATGCGGGACACGTTCAGGTCGTTTGCAGTTCACACTGGAGATCACATACAAGTCACTTAAGTTGGGAAATGTGAACAGCCACGCAACCCCCAAAAAAGGAAGAAAAAGTCTGATTTAACCAAATAAATGTGAATTGAGCATGAAGGCCTGCAGTATGAGTGCAGCTTTGCTGTCTGCTGTCTCCCACAGGAAGGTGCAGACCGAGTCGACCACAGGAAGCGTGGGCAGCTCCAGGGTTCGGACCACTCTGACTCTGTCTGTGGAGGCCATCGACTTCGACTCGCAGGCCTGTCAGCTCAGAGTCAAGGGCACCAACATCGAGGAGAACCAGTATGTCAAGGTCCGACACTTTACTCGAAAGCTTTTTATTATTTACATTTAAAGAAAGTTCAGTTTTTCTTCTGTATGAAAACGTATTTTATTAATAGACAGAAATATCTGGGAAATTAGATCAATGCAGGTGAAACAAAAACAGAGAAACTCTTTCATTATTCTTCCTTTTTTTTACTCTTTTTTTACATTTTCTTCTTTTTTCTTCCACTCTTTCATTCTTGAGTTTTCTTAGTCTCTCTTTTCCTAGTCTTTCTCGTCTTTTTTTACACTTTCTTCCCCTTTTTCTAGTCTCTTTATTTTTTCCTAGTTTCTTTCTTAGTCTTTCATTCTTCCTCCCTTTCTTTCTATTTTTTGTTCTTTGTTTCCTGTCTGTCTGTCTCTTATTTCTGTATCTCTAAAATGTGGCTGTCATGACGTCTTTTCTCCAGATGGGGGCGTACCACACCATCGAGCTCGAGCTCAACAGGAAGTTCACTCTGGCTAAGAAATGCTGGGACAGCGTGGTTCTGGATCGGATCGGTAACATAAACAAAAAAAACATATTTTTTTAATTTTTAATTTACCAGGATTAAAAAAGACACTGAGATTAAAATCCTCTTTTTAATTACACAATCATTCATTCTGTTCATGTTGAACCTTTTTTATTTTAAACTTTTCAAACCAGGTTGTCCAAAGTGCGGCCTGTGGGCCATTTGTGGCCCTTGGATTAATTTTGTGTGGCTTCTGATTCAATAATGGTACAAATTTGGTCTTTTTAGGTAGCTTTATATCTTCTTAAATGGAAAACATTAAATACAACACAAAAAATTTTTCTTGAGTTATTTTTCTTGAGAATTCACAACAATATTTTTGTGTTTTTAATTGGGGGAAGGGAAAAAAAATTGGCCCCTGACTACTTTCGGTTTGGGGATTTTGGCCCTCGGTTCCTAAAGTCTAAACATAAATAAGGCCTGAACCTGCATGAGGCGCCGTTAAGCGCGTCCGTGTCTCCGCTTCAGAGCAGGCCTGCGATCCGGCGCAGAGAGCAGACGTGGCGGCCGTGGTGATGCAGGAGGGCCTGGCCAACGTGGTGCTGGTGACCCCCGCCATGACCCTGCTGAGAGCCAAAGTGGAGGTCACCATTCCTCGGAAGAGGAAGGGAAGCTGCAGCCAGCATGAGAAGGTGAGTCTGCTGCAGCGCCAGGCGTTTGGTTTCTCCTCATCTCGTCTCATTACAGCAATAAATCTAGCGACACTGTAAGCCAATATAGAAGCTTTATTTAAATTTTGACTATAACTATTAATATACTAGCAAGAAAGATTAAAAATATTTAATAAGGTCACTTAAAAAAATATTTTAATGTTTTCTTTGGCTTTGAGGATTAAAAATTGTGTACGATCTCATATTTTATATGACGTCCAATCACCAATCATTCTCAGAGGTGGGAGGAGTACGCAAAAATTATACTCAAGTAAAAGTAGCAGTACTTCAACCTAGTGTATGTATGTTCAAGTAAAAGTAAAAAGTAGCCATCCAAGAAATTACTCCAGATTAAAAAAGTATTTGGTAAAAAGTTTACTTAAGTACTGAGTGACTGACCAAATTATCATTTAATCTTTAAAAATTACATCATCAGATGGACTAAAATATAAAATTCAGTGTAAATTTTGGTATTTTACGGAGGAAAATGACAATAACTCATATACATAACAAAAAATAGCAAAATCAGGAAGAGGAAATGTTTCTTTCAATGAAAAAACTATAAACTAACAAAAACTGAAGCTGTGAGTCTGGTGGATGTTTGGTTTAAACATGTTTGTTTTCCATTCAGTGGGTAGAAAATCCAGAAATTTTACTCAAGAGTAGAGATACTTCATAATAAAATTACTCAAGTAAAAGTAAAAAGTACAGCGTAGTAAAAGTACTCCTAAAAGTTTATTTTTTCAAAATTTACTCCAGTAAATGTAACTAGTTATTACCCAACTCTGATCCTTCTCCACGCATCTCTGTCAAGAGAGTGGCCCTGTGCAGCTCTGTCTTTATTTTCCGCTCTGTTTCCAGTCTTTTAAATGTGTAGTAGAAGAACGCCTGTTGCTCGTTGTGTCTATGGGGCTCAGCACCGCCCCCTGTCAGTGAGGCGTGGTACTTTCTGCCTCACCTGCTGCTTTTTCACTACACGTTTATGACTGATCAGAAAGACTGAATATGTCACACATATTCATTAAATATATTTCTTCCACTTCATAAATATACACTTCAAAGTAAGCAGCAGTACAGCACATGTATCTTACAGAAATAGTTTTTTCTTTTCTTTTCCCCAGGCGCTGGAGCGGTTCTACGAGGCGGTGATGCAGGCGATTCTTCGTCACATTAATTTTGAGGGTAGGACAATAGCTAAACTACAAGTTCTCTATTTTAATTTGTTAATCCATATGAAGGTTTGCTTTTTGGTTGCTGTCAGTGGTGAAGTGCATCCTCGTGGCGAGCCCCGGGTTTGTCAAGGACCAGTTTTACGCCTATGTCTTCAAAGAGGCGGTGCGACAGGACAACAAGGTCCTGCTGGAAAACCGACCTAAATTCATGCTGGTCCACTCGTCATCAGGCCACAAATACTCACTCAAAGGTAGGAGCTGCTGCAACGTTTTGAATTAAACAGATGATTTTACTACAAGGATGCAAACAATTAATCCACTTACTATTAATTGTCAATTAATTATTTGCTAGATTAAAATAATTCCAATCGATTAGCTAATAACTTCCGCGTAGTCCTTCTTTTAGTGTTGTAGTTTGGCCGCCGTCCAGCAGAGGGCGCCGCTGGTCCCAATGAAGCTGAGCCAGTGCTGTATGGCGCTGAACGGGCTCTTTGCACCTAAGGCGTTGACGTCACATCTCCAGGAGCTAATGCGGCTCACTTTT
>NW_015113406.1:24207-43931 GCF_001443285.1 Poecilia latipinna
GGTGATACAGAATCAAAGATGGCGGCCGATCCAGAAAGAGTAACGGTCAAAGCAAGAGTCCGGTGCGAGCTGCAAAATGCACTTTATGAGGTTCTGTTTTGAAATTTAAACAGTCGACAAAATCCTCAAGTTTCACTTTAATAGCGCTCATTTAGCCGAGCTGCATGACGGGGCAGCGTCACTTTCTTCCTGAAAAGTTACTGATGCGGGACGAAGGCGACGATGTGATGACAGAAAAGTGGAGGAGATAATGGGAGAAAAAAATGTGAAAAACATGGCGGAAATAACAAAGATTGATTTTAAGGGCCTCTGTGAGTTAATTCACTTAATGAAGCGAAGTAACAACAGACGTTACTTCGGTATGAATATGTCTGTTCGTGCATAAAAACCCCCAAAAACCTCTTTGTTATGATGGTCTTCCATCTTGATAAAAGAGAAAACTGAAGTTTTTAAGAAAATGGCCACTTGTCAATTTGTCATCAGTTAGTGTGTAGAATAATTGATAACTCGCGTCCCTAACTAGCAGCTGGAGGCGTAACTGGTTGTTTGTTCTGCAGAAATCCTGTGTGACCCGGCCGTGACCAGCAGGTTGTCTGACACCAAGGTGAGTTTCAGCTTCACCTGATTTCCTCCTCTTTTCAAGGAGTTTTCATCAGTTTTTGTGTTTGACATCCAGGCGGCTGGAGAAGTGAAAGCCCTGGAAGATTTCTACAAGATGCTGCAGCATGAGCCCGACAGAGCCTTCTATGGGTCAGGAACCAGAACCAGCAGTTTGGCCCAGCAGCAGCTCCTGTCGCTCATTTGTCGGTTTTCCCTTTTGTACAGAATCGCTCACGTAGAAAGAGCCGCGGACGCGCTGGCCATCGACACGCTGCTGATCAGCGACAAGTTGTTCAGGTGAGGAGAGAGAGAGAGACCGGACGGGGTCACGAGTTCACAGAATGAACTGGGAGAACTGGTTTCTGCTGAAAACATTAGCATTAGCTGCAACTGATTCACATTTTTACTGGTTTCAACATGAAAATGATCCATCCATCCACCTGCCCATTGGTCCAACTATGCACCCATCCATTAAGTTGATATTTCCATTCATCCATCTATTCCATCCATCAGCCATCTTTCTACTCATCTATCAAACCAGCCAACCAATATTTCTGTGAAGTTTTGTTTTTGTGTTTTGAAATGTGACTCAAAGGTTTTGATAACTCTTGAATCTCAAGTCGGGACATGAGAAGGTTTAGAAACCGTCCGCCTGTCGTTTCTCACTCTCTTTATTTCTCTTTTCTTCGTTTTGTTTTTGTTCTGCGTTCAGACATCAGGACATTCAGACACGGAGTCGATACGTCCGGCTGGTGGACAACGTGAGAGACAACGGAGGAAACGTCCGGTAGCTCACATAAATATTTAAATACTGTATATATTTAGCCTTGTATCTGTTTGTTTCTAATATATTTAACATTATTTACACATATTGATCAGTTGATTTGTCCATATATTTTTCTATGCAGAATATTCTCAAGCCTTCATGTCTCTGGTGAACGTAAGTCGCAGATATTTTGTCGACATAATAAGTGCTACAGTCACATCAGTTTCACTTATTTTTCCACATTTAAACAGCATTTTTTCACTAAATAATTCAGAATGTTAAAACTTTGATGGCGGCCATCTTGATTCCTTTTACTAACAGTAGTAAATTATATGTAATAATGAATTGAGAGTGTATTTTCTACTTTGTATCGTTTTTATCTCCAAAGTTCTGGAAAAGTTTGAAAATTTACTTTGAAAATGTTTGAATTTTACTGCATCATCATCATAATTTTATTTTATATTTTTTAATGCTACACAATGTAAAAGAAGCAATTATACCATTTCATCTTAGATAAATGTGCTGTTTGACACCCTCACTCCATTTTTATTTACTTACTATGCCTTAAAAATCTCTTGGTGTTTTTGAGTCATGAATATCCTGAACTGTTTCCTCAGAGCTGACCCAGCTGAGCGGAGTCGCCGCCATCTTGCGGTTTCCCATCGCCGACCTGTCGGACGCCGAAGACGACAGCAGCTCAGGCGAAGACTGACCCGGTTCACAGCTTTGCAGCGATTCTGTGTCGTTGAAACAAATCAGCAGAAGAAGCAAAAGTTTTTCCACTTCTGTGAAACCGAAGTGACGCGTTTCTCTGAGTGGCTAAATAACCGAATGCAGTTTAGAGTGGGTTGATGCTTTTGATTTGAAAAGCTGCAAGAGCTAGAAAATAACAATAATCCAGTTGTTGCCAAATCCAGATTTATTTCAGAGATTTTCCTTTTTTTTGAAGTGTATATACAGCTAATCTTTCTTTGAGATTAAACAGGAGAACCATGCTGCTGAGACTCATTTCACTTTCCATCATGCATGAAATAAACACATCAGCCCAAGATATAAAAATATAATCTTTATTGTGCATTACAAGTTTACAGACTCTTTTGTTATCGGTCACGACCCAGAAACAGCTGCAGCTCAGTAAACTATGAATCAAGTAACTCAGGATTTTCATCTGATACAGTGATATCAGAGTTCAGTAACAGTGCGGTTGGTTCCTCTTCTTCTCTGGCATTAAAAACTTCTGCCGAAAAGGATTTGAGCAGCTACAACTAAAGTGCATTTTAAGGGTTTGTTCACAGCAGCTCTGTTTAATAGATCCCTAGTTTGTCTGGGGAGGCGTGAATGTGTTGTCAAACTAATGCAGACAAACTTACAAACTTTGGTCTCGGTTTGGTTGAAATTAACTCTGGTGTGGTTTGAATTCATACACTCCAAAAGCAGGAAGTGAACTGCAGCACAGAGCATTCTGGGTAAATACAATCAAAACAAACGGGCGAGTCTAGCGCTGGAGGGAGAAATGAGATGTTGCCGTTTTGATAAAAAGAAATTCTACAACCACTGAATTTGATGCTACATTTTCGTTTACGCTTTGGTAAGGAGGAGGTCTCTTCAGGTCGTTTTCTTCAGTGGCTTTTGGTGCAGCGCCACCTCAGGCGAGGAGGGGAACAGGTTCTTCAAAGGCTTTGGTTTGTCTGACGTGGCGCAGAGTGAAACCTACGGAAGCCAAGAGCGGACATTTTCTGCATGCACGTTTTGAGATGGTTTTTTATCCAAATAACGAGTTAAGCTGGAAAAGTTTGTTTTCTTTAGATCACGAGATGATGTGTTTGTTCAACCTGATTCCATGCTTCATGCCACTGTGGCTTGAACAAGTTTGTTCGAAAACAATGTTTAGCTCGTTATCTTGAGAAAACTATTTGGAAATTAAATGACTATATCAAGAAATGAACTCATCTCCAGAAAACCACTGGAAAAATCAACTGGTTTCCTACAGAAAATAAAGGAGAAATTAACTACTGTATTTTCCAGACTATAAGCCGCATCCACAGTTTAAAAAAAAAAAAATAAACTGGAAATGTACATATATTAGCCGCTGCTCTCAGTTTTCCGTCGCTGCATCCTTAATAAGTCTGCTATTAAGGAAGCAGCTCTGCGTCTCCAACCATGGATTCGTTCACGCCGAACTTGCGTGCAGCGGCTCTATTTCCCTCCTGTACTGCCAGATCGACATCCCTCAACTTAAAAATGGCATCATATGAACTTCTTCGTGTTGTTTCCATGATGAGGGTGTATGAGTTTGAAAAGATTTCTCCATTGTGCCTGCTGCTAGCATGTGCTTGTTTTAAATGAAAATGAGGGATTTCTTCCTTGATTTCCAATTTTGATTTCCATTGATTCACTTCCTGCTAAAGCGCCCCCTGGTGGTTGAAGAAAAATCCAAAGAAATGCCTCACAGAGCTGTAAGCCACATGGTTCAAAGCGTGGAAAAAGTAGCGGCTTATAGTCTGAAAAATACTGTAGTTATCTTGAGAAAACCATTGGGAAAAGGTATATGCGGAAAACATCCGCTCTTGGGTTCTGTAGAAAGCAAACTGCAGCAGCTGAAAATGTAACAAATGTTGCCATTTTTGTCCCCAATCCAACCAAATCTACCGGACCATCAGGTGTGAAAATATCCTCAAGCATCCAGAGCTTCACCCAGCGGGACACTGGAAGGTCTTGATCCAGGCCAAGTCCGCCATGGTTCCCCAGTGCAGGTAGACGATGGAGCAGACCACCATGACGTGCATGATCTGGTGGCTGTTCCCCCAGTTGTCAAACAGGCCGGGGCTGAAGCGCTCGGGGATCTGGATCACGTTGACCAGGCCGCCCAGCACGGCCAGGGCGTCCATGATGACGAAGAGCCGCAGCGAGTCGGGGCTGCCCACGCCGCTGCCGTAAACCCGGAACAGGAAGAGGCTGACGCGGAACAAGGCCTGCCAGATGAACGCCCGCAGGCGCAGGAAGTTTGTGTGGGCCGTGGTGGCGCAGTAGATCCCGTAGGCCGACAGGAGGATGTAGGCCAACATGGTGGCCTGCTGGACGGCCGGGTGGCACAGGAGGGTGATGTAAATGATGGGAAGAGCTCCTGTACGAAGACCGATATGACATACATCAGGTTCTTCTGTTATAGCACTAATAAAACAAACATTCCTACATTTTTAACCTAATTTTATTAGTTTAAAAATATATGCATAAAATCAAAAGAGCAAAGCAGTTAAGAAAACTAACATTTTTTTGTGACTTAGCTTTTGGTTTATATGTATACTTTTTGATCTGCTTGCATTTGCTGTATTTATTTAGTTCTATGTTAATATAGATTTTGTTGTTTTGTCAATCCCTTTTACTATCAACAAAGATAATTTAAAAAAGACAGGATTTTAGCAGTAGCCATTATGCAAATTCACATTTTCCATGTTTTTAATGTTTCCATTTGATTCTCAACTGCTTCTAAAAAAAACTGCTACTAAAAAAACTGCCCAAGCCCTTTAAAAAGTTAAATAAATAAAAACCACCCAGCCCTTTTGTCTAGGAAATAAGCCCTTTAAAAAACAGTCCCTGTAAGCCAATTCCACAGTTACCTAGCAACCCCAGCCCGTCACCTAGCAACCCAAGCAAAGCTCCAAGGCGTGGCCAGCAGTAGCTGCTTATTTGGATTTAAAGCGACAGGAGGCCCTTCTAAGTTCAACAAATTATATATCTAAAATAAACAAAGTTTATTATACAAATGTATAATAATTAAAATAGATTATGAAGTCTTGGTAAACAAAATTATATGTCAAAAAATAATTCAGCTTCGACAGAAAAAACATTTAAAAAGAGGCAAGTAGCGCGAACTAGCTACTTAGCACTGGCTGCCAAATGCTTGGATAAAAGTCTTTAACAACTGCTGTCTAAATGGAAATTGTAGTGTTCATTTTAATTT
This sequence comes from Poecilia latipinna, assembly GCF_001443285.1. NCBI lineage: Eukaryota > Metazoa > Chordata > Actinopteri > Cyprinodontiformes > Poeciliidae > Poecilia > Poecilia latipinna. The sequence goes on from NW_015113406.1 coordinate 29,535, forward strand.
ATTGTGTGATTAATTGGTTTATTGTGACAGGTTTACCTGCTGACTGTGTGTTGAAAACACATTAAACAGACTTTCCTTCAGGATTCTTACCCAGAGTGTTAACCAGGCAGACCCCAACCATGTCCAGGGAGAGCAGAGTGTCGTACACATGCTCACCGCCGATGTGGTTCATGAACACATGGTAGAGCACTGAGCCAATGGTGGGGCAGAGGCAGGCCAGGTAGTGGGCGACACAGATCCAGGTGCTGTCCACCTCCATCCAGGGGATACTGTAAGGCAGCAGCACCAGGAACAGCAGGAAGGGGATGCCTGGGGGGGAAATGGAGGAAACCTGGGTACAAGGCCTAAACACCCTGTAATATGGGAAGGTACTGCCAGAGCTGGGAAATTAGCTGCATTTATTTGAGTAACATTATTATGAAGTATCTATGACGGGAGTATTGACTGTTGTAAAATAAAATAAAAAAAGAAGTAAATTTCTCCCAACAAGACATTTTGAGATTAATCTCAGAAATCTAGAGAAAACAGGGACATTTCAAAGTTTGAAAAGAAAAAAAAAAAAAAACGAAAAATTTAAATTAATTTCAATTTGAAAAGTCAATTTTTTTTATTTTTCAGTTATATTTTTTTAGGACAAAAAGGAGGAGTAAATTCCTGCCAAAAAAAAAGAAAATTTTTGAGAATAATTTCATGGAATTATCAGTCTCAAAAGTCAAAAATATTCAAAATTTGAAATGTTTTTTAAGTTTGACAAGGCAAACATTTTAACAATTTCAGTTGTTTAAGTTTTATATTGGTAGAAATTGATTTTAAAAAATATGATTGATTTTGTTATTTTGTAATTATGCTGTTTATATGAATTATCTTCAATTTTTGATCAGTTACTTGAGATGCCTTTTATCCAAATTAATTTTACTCTTGTAATTTCTTTGACAGCCACTTTTTACTTTTACTTCAGTAAACACATAGTAGTGCTAGTATTACTTGAGCAAAACTTTTGAGTACTGTTGACTTTTTATTGTGACATTTAATCACAACAGCTACACAGAAACGTCCTCTGATGAAACTGAAGTCAGGAAACAAAGTATTTCCTCTTTATCTTTTAAAAATACAAAAATAATACAAAGTGGCAGCGGCTCCAACACATGGGGCACTTTAATGCTAATACCTCTTCACGTCCTCTCAGTAAGAGTGTTAGTGGTAATGACCCTAAGGTCATGTTGGAAACGAGACAAAAAGAAAAATAAAACTTTTTCCCAACCTCTAAATTTTAAATTTTACCAGTAAAAAGTGAAAAACGAACCAAACGGGTAATATTCTGACCCAGTCTGCAGGTGACTGATGTTTCCCCAGCAGGAGTCACCTTTAAGGACCCAGTTAACCGTCGGATATTTCCAACTCTGGGCTTCCTGGGGCAGATTAGAGCTAATGCCCCATATCCTCATTACACTTCCCCCAGGGATGCGTGTAGCCAGAGTAAGTGAAAGTACAGACCATGTGCTGAGCTGAGTTCTTCCTTCATAGTACATCCCAATTAGCTAAAGCAGTTTCACCACTTATTCTGATGCTTTTACACTTTGTTCAGCTTTGCTCCAGATTCCTATAGAAGACCATTAATGCCACATTGATGGAGAAAAAAAAATAAACAAAAATGTATATCTCATAATTATGATGTCGCTAATCTTTAAATAATGAGAAATTCAAATTGAAATATTCTTTATTGATCCCAAAGGGAAAGTAAATTCAAAATTATGAGACAGTACCACATACTTTTGAGATTACCTCATAATTATGGATTAGTGTTTCATAACTCTGTGATACTTAGTCATACAATTTAGTATCTCAAAATTATGACTTAATATTTCATTATTATTGAGATAACCAAGTCATAATTATGATGGCTTTCTCAAAATTATGAGATTCCTTCTCATAATTATGATGTGGTATCTCAATTTTGAGACATTAAGTCATAATTCTTCGATAAGCTCTTCCTTGTCACTTTTATTAACGACAAGTAGGTTCATATAAATATATGTAATAAAAATATTTTAAAATTAATATTAAATATAATTATGTTACAAGTTTTATTTTATCACATTGGCAGAAATGGTCTTCCATATACTGCTAAACAGAATTTTTTTCATTAATTTGAGGAACCTACCATGAGTGTAATGATCCAATCTCAATTATTGTATTTCAATTATTATTAAATATTATGAGATAGAAGTTGGATATTTTCCATCAGTGTGGCAGAAATGTTCTTCCATAGATTCCTAAATAGAAATACTGAGGTGTTTTTTTTTTTACTTGAGGAACCTGCAGAGTGAAGATGCTCCTCATGTTGTATCTCATAATTATTTATAAATATGAGACAGAAGTTGTTTCTTTTTTTCCATCATAGTGGCATACATGGTCTTCCATAGGTTTCTAAACAGAGTTTTTTAACAGCCTACCATGACTGTAGATGTTCCCCAGCTCGTTGTGCATGTAGAAGAGGCTCCTGAGGCAGTCCGTTGTGGTTGAAACGGGCCGGTATCCCGTCAGGACGTACTTGTTGAACTGCAGGTGCGGCGGCGTCTTCGTGAAGTCCAAGAGCCGCGGACCCCGGTGAAGCCCCATCACGACTCCGCACGGCAGCTGATCTACCACTTCCTCTGAGGTTACATCCCAACGCTCAGGCCGCTCAGCCACGGCTCCCACATGAGCTGCAGAAAAGCCCGGGCGCTCTGAGATCCATCGCCGGACAGGTGCAAGTCCAAGCATGCAACCTGTTGAGCTGCAAGTGGCACGGCTCGAGCCGAGCCAATCAGCAGGCGGCTTTTATTCCTAATCTGGGGTAATCCCTGCAAAAGAACATGTGCACTGATGCAGCTTCTCCTTGTCATTGTTAATAACTAATTCGCGCTTTAACTTCACTGAAGTTCCTTTAAAGAGAAACGGTGAAGCTACACTGCAAAACCTCAAAATATTACTAAGTACTTTTTAGAAAGGCAGATTATTAAATCTAAAAGTGAAATAATCTGCCAGTGGAATTATTGATTCAACAAGCTCCTATATCTTTGCTGAAAAGTTAATTTTAAATTAGTTTTGTCTTATTTAAAATGTGCTGAGACATTTTAACTAGAAACTAGACCAAATGTATGTGGTAAGATTTGTGTTTTTGCAGTGCAGCTGTAGTGTTTGTCTTCACCACACTGCAAAACTACAAAATCTTACCCAGTATTCTGATGAAAATATACTAGTACATAAGACAAAACTGACTTTAAGAGTAACTTTTCATAAAGATTTTTTAAGTGAATAATTTGTACATATTCATAAAAAAGTACTAAATCCCATATATATATATATATATATATATATATATATATATATATATATATATATATATATATATATATATATATATATATATAAATCTGCTAGTGGAATTAGTACTTTTAAAACAAATCAATATTTACAAATTATTGGCTTAAAACAAACTCCTATTTCTTGCTGAAAAGTTATTTTTAAGTTTAGTCTTATTTCAAGGGTGCTAAGCTATTTGATCTAGAAACTAGACTAAAAATATTTAGTAAGATTTTATGTTTTTACAGTGTAGTGAAGAGGAATACTACAGTTACACTGCAAAAACAAAGTGTTAAGTAAACATTGATTAAAAAAAAGCTCTAGTTTCACTCAAAAAATAAAATTTTGATATATCATATATTAAGATAAATCTACCAATGGACTCAATACTTTATCAATATTTAGTAATATTTATTTAAAACAAACTTCTATCTTGCTGAAATAAATTTGAAGTTGAAACTAGACCAAGAATACTTGGTAAGATTTTGTGTTTTGCCCAAAATAAAAAAAATAAAGTTGAGAAAATGTAAAGCAAATGACATGAAGTTTGGATTTGGTTGTTTTAATCAAGTACTGTACAATATTTATGAAACTTTCTGACTTTCACAAATTAAACTGAATCACTGCTGCAGTATTTAGAGTAAAGATGTAAAAATAACAGCTTTATTAAACATGAATGGGAAACGGAACAAATAAAGCAACTAAATGAGCTGCTGGAAATATACAGTAAAACAGAACTGGAACATAAAGGTGAAAGATTTAATCTGCATACAAACAAAGAGGAAAATAAAACAGACAATAAAACTGGCTCCAGGTCACTTCGCCTTCTACCAGTCTGCGACGGTGTATGGTTTCATTCTTTGCTCTGATAAGCATTTCCTTCAATTATGCAGATAAAAAAATGATTAAATATATCTTATAATTTAACTAAATTGTATTAATTAGTTTGGTGGATGAATAAATTCAAATAATTTAGGCGCCTCTGTATTGTTTACTTCATATGTTAGGATAGTAACTCACTCAAGAGGGATTTTGATACAAAAATTATAAAAATAAAAAATAAAAACTGGTTTATAATAAAATAAAGACACAACCAAAACAGTTAGATGGTGATATTACCCCATGAAAATAACCCAAGATTGTATTTCTTACAGAAAAGTTTGCCATATTTTTGTCTTATAGTACAGATGGAAAGTCCATGTTTGGCATTTTACACACATTCTGGTGCGTTTATCCAAAATAAAACAATGTAAATCTTAATATCTCACAAACAACAGATTAACATACATGTAAAAGCCTGACAAAAACCTTACATGGTAGCAGAAACACTAAGTATTCAAGATTAATTGATTTCTAAATTCATTATTGTGAGGCTAATGAATATTGCAGTTTGGCAATTTCATACGTCAACTGGACCATATGCATAAAAATGGCTGACATCCATACAAATAATGTACAAAGACACAAAACTGAAAACAATGAAATAGGGAACATGACTGTTTTCTCAGCTGAGTCAATCTATGAGAAAAGAAATAAAATAGTAAGGAAAAAGACTAAATAAATTTAAAATGCTATTTATTTAGAGTAAAATGATGCTTACCTTGATGGTCACTGTTCCCAAAGAATCCATTCAAATCATATTTCTTTCCTCCTAAAGGTGAAAATACGCAGCGTCATAAAATGGGTTTTTAAAAAAAGAGCCAGATATGCATCTTTAATGTGATGATTCTGTAAAATTTAAACCTGCCAAAGCAAAAAATAAAAAATCCAATAAAATATACGTTAGATTACTTTTGTAAGAAAGAGCTATTAAATGAGAATTATGGTGCAAGTTAGCAATTAATAAGTAACTCTAAAATTGATTGCTCATAACGATCAATTTATGTCAACATCTTCTTTAAAAAGTGTTGTTTTTCATCAAGACGGTCGATCTTTCCACAACACAAAGGAATAAATATATGCTGACTTCAAAAATATATATATAAACAGGCATTAAAAAAAAGAAAATTGAGTTTATCTCACATTATTAAGCTTAAACAGCGCTCAAAATTAACCGTGCATTTTATTATCAAGCCTTTTTATATCAGGTTACAATTTTCTGCCAGCATATCCACGCTTTCGTTGCACATTAATACTTTTTGGTTAAGAAAATCACGTTTCTCCACCGTAAAGCCGGCTGAATGATCGGTATAAAAGGTGAAAATTAAATCTCTTATCGAGTATTTATTTTTCAAAACAACTAAAGTACTTTGTCGGGTGTTTATATGTCAAAACAGAACCGAATAAAGTGCATCTTGTATCCCAAACATAACTCTGTTAGGACCGTTACTGTGATGGTATGGCTCCGCCATCTTTGATTCTCTATCAACGGCTCCACTTCAAGTCAATGACCAGCGGCGCCCTCTGGTGGATGGCGGCCGAACTACAACACTAAAATGAGGTCTAATAGCTAATCTATTGGAACTAATTTGAATAAAACAAACTATTAATCATCCCCTGTATGAATAATTTTGCAAAGCCCTGCAGCAGAGACTGTACCAGCTCCAGGACTTGCCTTGAGGGTGGAAATGCAGCTTGAGTTGCTGCTGAATTTGTATCTGCCGCGGCAGCTTCAGGTCGTCCGGATTCTCAGACAGGTGAGCCTCGCCCCGCGTCTCTGCCACAGGTGAAGAGTCCAGTAAAGCCGCAGTGCCATCGGATAAATCCTGCACACCTTCATCCGGTGTGAAGGAGTCTACAAAGTCCGGCGAGTCCTCCAGGGACGGACTGGGAGTGGGAAATGCAACCGCTACAGACGACAAGGTTTGTATTCAGATTTAAACTTTACATATTTATTTATACTTTAACAGCACTTTGTTTCAATTATGTTGTTTGATTTACCGTTTGGCTTCACTTGTCCTTTTAAGTAACCCGCGTTCTCTAATCATCACAAAAAACAAAACAAATGAAAAGGAGTTAAATTAAAGCTGCAGTACGTAACTTTTATATTTAAAAAAATTACACGTTTGTTTCAACTGTCACCATGTTCTGTAAAATCTGCACAAATATCAATCTGACTGAGCTAGTATTGCAGAAAATAAATCCACTGCTCCAACCAATCAGAGGCAGGAGGAGGGTCTTAGCACTGTCAATCTTCCTCATGTACTACTAATTATGCAAATAGCAGAAAAACAACTTACAGTTACAGGAAAACTGTTTATCCGCAGTCACTATGCTAACTAGCTTCAACAGGCTAAGCTAGCAGAAGTGTACAGAGGATGATTGGCAGCACTAAGACCCGCCTCCTGGTTCTGATTGGTTGTTTCTAGTTAGCACTGGGAGAGGTGGAAGCTCAAGTTCCCTCCCCCCAGATTATCTCTTACCTTGATGTCAAAACAAATATGTAAAAAATTAATTAATTAAAAGTTCCATCCTGTAGCTTTAGCTGAGCTGCATGAGTTAACTCAGCTTATATTACAGACCCAGACCTACCTTGGACTGCAAATGCTAATGATGATTACAAGAAAAACATGAAATAAAACAGAAGTTGGTTTCATTTATCCATTTTTAGTAAAAACTGCTTCCTGTACCATAAGGTAATTCTGTCTCAGGAGGCTGACGGTCATAAATTAAACCCATTGTATCTGCAAAAGCCAATCATGCCCCACATTTTTAATCCATTATAGGAGTTTTAAAGTTTTAATAATGCATTCTTCATTTTTTCTACCTCCAGCTGCAGTTTCAAGAGGCTGAGACTGCTGAGCTTCCTGTTTACCTGCTGGGATTTAATTAAATTATAAACTGCTGCAGAGCAACAGATAATCTGAAAATACTCACAACACTTTATAAAACACACCGTATTTTCCTGATTTTGCTTCTCCAAAACCAAGAGTCTGTGGAGCGTAGGGAGTCTCTCCACCACCTGCAGTGAGTTCCCCATAAAGCAGATCAGAAAACGAACAAAACACCTCAAAATGAACTAAACCTGAAAAATCTTGACATGTCAGAAAAATCCAACCTTTACTTAAAGTACATTTATTCTAACTATACTCAAGTAAGTAAGAACATTTTGTAAAAGAAAAAAAAAAATCTAGTAAATTTTTTTTTTTTTTTTGCAAATTGCAAACTTGATCTGGTAGCAACTATGTGGACCAGCTGTAATTTTAGCAATTTAAAATTTTCTTTTGCATTTTCTGTGCACACTGTTTAATCTGGATTATCACCCCTAATAAGTGTTTGTCACATCTTTTTCCATGATTTTTTATTCTTTACTTTTGTCTGTGATTTTAAAAAAAATCTTTTTTATCTTTCACCCGTTTTATTTTTTTTACACTTCTCTTTTCTTGTCTTTATTTTCCTTTTCTCTCTTTTGCCTTTTCTGGCAAAGTGTTTATTACACTTTATTCACAGAATAAACTCAACTGACTGTTGCAGATTCCTGTATGTAACAACTGAAATACCAATCATCAGTTTTTACTGTGATGAAAGCAAAATGATCAATTCATGGAACAGAACAACTTTGCAAGTTTTTTTGTTTTTTATTGTTTTTCTTACATGACACTGCAGAAACACAAAACCTTCCCAAGTAGCTTTGTCTAGTTTCTAGTGCAAATATATTAATACACTTGAAATAAGACAAAACTAACTTAGAAGTATTGGAGCTTGTTTTAAGTCAGTAAGACTTTAACACTGACCAAGTCCTAGGCACACATAAAACATTTTTCCCATAAGTGAAATAATCTCCCAAAGAAACTAGTATTTTTTTCATCAATATTAAGGATTTTTGAGTTAAAACAAGCTCCTATATCTTGCAGAAAAGTTACATATAAGTTGATTTTGTCCTATTTCAAGTGTTTTAAGATATTTGCACTAGAAACTAAATGAAAACTACTTGGTAAGATGTGGTGTTTTTGCAGTGCACTAAGAGGAACTGTGTCAAAATGTGCAAGTAGCTGAATTATCAACAAGTTGTATGAAAACAGAGCAAACATGCTAATGTTAGCTTAGCCCAGGAACCTGTAAACTTTACAATTTGTCAATTTTGAATTGACTAAATCAATTTTCAATCAATTGTGTGTCTTTTGTTGTGTTTGATTAATCTCACCATATTTTGCAGATGATTTCCCGTTATATCCAAATCCAGAAGGTGCAGGATGATACGGTGATCCAATGAGGCCTGAATGACAGAAAATGAACAGAATCTGATTATAACCATGCACAAACATGATGGAGTTTTTTATTTTTTTCTCAGTTTCATACTACACATTTAATCAGTTTCACATGGTTAATACCTGCATTCATTTTAAAATTAATCATAAAATTAATCAATGGAGTAAGCCATAAATAAAAAACAGAAGTGTATTGTTTTGAGTTTATATTTTCATTGGCTTTAATTTGCTTGTTTCTCCTTTGGATTACCGTAATATTTGTAGTATTTTTCTCAACTTCATGTCTGAGGGTTATTCCATGAATATTTCATAGTTTTAACATTCTCCTTTTTACCGTATTGGCTGGCAGAAATCGCTTCAGGAGTAAATCCAGCTGGTTGAGCTTCATAAGGAAGAGTCCCATAACCTGAACAGATTATTAACATTTGAGATTTAATTATTAAAATGACAACAGATCCAAGTTTGTACCATTTTTACCTGGTATATTTCCATTGTTACCCAGGCCTAAAAGCTGCCCACCGTTTAGGACGCCTCCATATCCTGAACAAAAAGAAGAAAAATAAAATTAATAGAAATGATTTTCTGCTAAAAGGAAGCAGATTTTTGATTATGTTTGATTTAAATATAAAAATGGAAGCACAGAGTTTTATCCTAATAACCGTATTTTGGAGACAAATATCAAAAAATAATGCTTTGCATTTTGTTTGCTATTTCAATTGTCAGGTTTGTTTGAACTTCACTTTTCATCTGAAAAGGTAAAAAGTACATTGAAAGTCATAATTTCAAGATTTAAAGTCTCAATTATTAGATACAGGTTTCCAAAGGAGCAAGCCTTCTTAGAGAAGTTGAAATTTTGATTTCCTACCTCATAATTTTGAATTTCTGTCAAAATTATGACAGAACTTCTCATAATTATGAGTCTTTCTATCTCAAAATTGACTTAGAAATTCTGACTTTCTGTAATAATTATAACTTTGAAAGTCAAAATTAAGATTTTCTATATCATAAATATAACCTTTTTACATCAATCATGAGTTTGAAAGTCAAAGTTATCCCTTTATTTCAATTATGACCATCAAAGTCAAAATTTGAATGTTCAAACTCAATTATGACTTCCGCTGGGCTTTTATTTTTTCTTTTATGGCAGTGATGAGCTTCCATACTGAGGACTTAGGACTGATAAAACATTTGCTTGTTTGGGTTGTTTCCTCAAATGAGTGATTGTTCTTAATAATCGAGTTCTCGCCGTATTTTCCCGTTTCTTTAGCGTCGCCTGCAGGCAGATGCGGATTAACTCCATAACCTGAACAGACATGAGACAAATCATGATGCAGTGATGGAGGCGAAACTTTGCAGCTGTCGCACACATACCGTAGTTTCCTGCCCCGTTGGTTCCCAGATGGACAGGTTCCCCAAACTGCAGCCCGCCAACCCCTGAAGCAGCACAGGCAGACCGACACGTCTGACTGGACAGGTCACACGTTAGAGGTGCTCTGCTGCTGCATGAAGCTCACCGTATTTGGAGTTTGATTTTTCCGCAGTCAGTCCGAGCGTCTGACCACCAGGAGGCGCTCCGTGTGGAAGAAGGCCTGCATGCTGAGCCTCCAGCTGACTTATTCCTTAATGAGTTAATGCAAAACGAATGTGAGGAACTGCTGCGCCGTGCACAGAAGAACAGTCATGTTGTTTTTTACCTGAAAGGTGCTTTAAAACAATCGACCACAATCTGCTTCTTGCTAAACTAATTTATTTTAATTTCACTAATAGTGCCCTCTGCTGGATGAAATAACTACGACAGCGTACTAGAACCACCGGTCAATACATAAAAAATAAATAAATTCTTGACCCCCAAAAAATCAGAAATTTTGAGAATGTTGGAAAATTGAGACAAAACCATTGAGTTTCAAAAGTTGAAAATTTTCTGAAATTGCAAAGTCGAAATTAATTGTTGTTTAGAAAACTTCTGAGATTAAGCTCAACATTTTGAGTTTTCTCACAAATTTTCAAACTTTTCAAACTCAGAAATTAATTTTTTTCTAGAAAATTAATCTCAAAATTTTAGTCTTTTTTTTCTTGAAACTGTTCAACTTTTCAAATGCAGAACATTTGTCATTAAATCCAGAAAGTTTCAAGAAAAAAGTGGAAATTTCTGTTTTTTTAGTAAATTTTTTAATTTTCACACTCAAAAATTTCCAAGTTTTTTTCTAGAAAATTTCTGAAATTAATCTAAAAATTTGTGAGTTTTTCTAGAAAAGTTTTGACATTTCAAATGTATAAATTTTTGAGATTTTAAAGAAAATTCTGAGTTTTTAGGAGTAAATTTTCTAATTTTTTCCATCTACAATGGCCTTAACATTAAAAAGTCTGTTTTTCTCTTGCCAACGGATGAAAATGAGCTGTTATGCTAACTCTGGCATATTTACATTGATGCTAACTGCTGTTATTAATATGCATTGTCCTAATTTAAATAAAAAAATAAATTATCTCACCGTCAATTCCAGCAGGAGCTTCACCAAATGAAACCTGAGTGGTTCCCCCTGTAAAACAGGCATCGACAGATTATTTTCATACATTTAGTGACATTTTTAGCTAAATATCTTCTCTGTTGTCACGTTGTTCAGACCCGACTGTTCAGCAGCAGGCAAAACTTGACCAAGAGCTGCAGAAAGAAAAAAACTTTCATATAAACCAAAACTGATTTTCTGCAGAAAATGTTCAAATATTCTCCTACTTACATTGTCATTTAAAGACACTAATCTAAAAAATAATAAAAACTGAACATGTAGACAGAGAACATATTTAGCGTCAAACCTCCATATAGGTTTCCGTATCCAGCTGCAGGGTAGACGCCTCGTCCGTAACCTGCAGCCAAACAGATCAGTTTACAAAAGTGCATCCCACATTTTTAAAATCAGAATTTTCCCCCAAACTCCTACAAAATAAAAGCATTTACCAGGCTGAGCAATGCTTCCTCCGTAGGGATACGCAAGACTTGATGGTACAAATCCACTTATAGCAATCAAATATAAATTACATGTAAAGTCTAACTAAGGAATTTCACCTGCTCCATGTCCATTACTGAGTCCTGGAAAGTTGAATCCTCCTAAAAATTAACATAATTTTATTCAGATTCAGCTGAGAAACAGGTAAACGGATCAACCTGCTGCATGCATGAGGATAACTGGTTCCTTTTTCCATCAGGGTTTATTTTACTAAAGATCAAATCACATAATAACCAAAATTTAATGATTTGATGAAAAAAATATTGGTAAATAAACCAAATGAAGAAGATTAATTATTTTACAGCAAGAGATCTGTAGAGAAAAAAAAGAAAATTTAAAATGGATTATAAAAAGAAAAGGAATTTAAAAAAAAAATCAAGTAAAATTACATAAAAATAAATTAAAATAAAGACAAGAGGAAAAAAAAGTATAAAAAATGAAAAGGATAAAGAAATGAGGTAAAATTACACGTAAAACAAGAAGGAAAAGAAGACAGGATAAGAAAACAGATAAAATAAAAATAAAAGATCAGAACAAAGAATAAGAAAAGTTAAAGAGTAAAAAAAGCAAAAATAAGGAAACATTTGCTGCCCTGCATACCAGGTCTGTTTGCTTTAGCATCGCCTCCATTCCCTAAAGAGTGAAAATAATTATTTTAAATTTTATTTAGCGTTTTCTAAACGAATCAGCAGAACGTTTAAAGAAATCCAACGCAAATTAGTGTTAATTTTCATATAAAAATAAACCTTTATAACCCTAAAAATGGAGTGACTCAAGAAATCCTGTGACAGTGCTGGATCTATGTCTGAATTTCCCTTTAATATTTTACTAAACTCCTCAGTAAACCAGCATTTCACACTAAAATTCTCACTAACACAGTAAATTTACCAGATTTTAGCCTCTTCATCCATTGTCCGGTTGGTCCACAGCCTGCAAACCAAAACAAATGTTTATTATGCACACATTTTAAGAATTAGGACTAAAACACTAAGAAAGTAATTTTTTTCAAATAAAGAAACTAATTCTTGGTTTTAACTAACCTAAGAAAATAAACATATTTAAAAAATTTCAACCAAAACACACAAAAGGGTTAATTTTTTTCAAATAAAGAAACTAATTTGTTGTTTTAACCAACCTGAGACTATAATAACAACATGCTACCTGCATCTAATCTGTTCGTTCAACATAACTAGATGCTGTTAAACTGAGATTAAGGGGAAAGTGGACAAATGTTCACCAGGTTTGGCTGCTTTGGCTCCTTGAATTCTCCCATTTTCTGAAAATAAAAGGACAGAAACGTCAGAATATTTTTCCAAAACAATCATTTCAGAGCCTCTCTGTCATTGTTTACAAGGATTATATCCATTCAGTGAGTTAAACTGGCAATTCAACTCATGCACCAAATGCAGAAGAACAAAGATATGTTATGATTGAAACTAAATAAATAAGAGAGAGAAACCATTTGGTTTGGTATGACATATAAAGTCGGATTTTTCTAGACTATAACAGGCGGTTAGACTGACGTCGTGCAGCTCAGCCAATCGTTTTGTCCGTTTTCGTTTCTGACGCATGCAGTCTGACTCCAGACTCAGTTTACCCGTTTCCCCACTAGGGGCGCTCTTGCTCTTGCTGCCCGTTGCTGCAGCTGCGCTCAGTGTTGCATCAGGACGGATGTTTTCTGCAGCAGCGGCTTTGGTTTTTATGGATCTGGTTCTTTCGGGGTCAGCGGTTCCGTCTTCACCAAAAACAACATCTGATTCTGCAGAGTTTTGATCAGGATCTCCAGTCATAAAACCTAGAGGTTTTAGATTTACACGTTTACCACAAAAAGCTTCTTTAAAAATCGTATAAATTACTGTAAAAGCCTCAAACTCAGGAAGTTAACAGTCCGTTGGTAGATTGAGCTTAAGACAAAAGTATTTTTTAACTTTGATTATTCAGAATTTAAGAAGAAAATGTGACATTGTGCTTTATGTTGCACCGCAAACATGGAAACGTCATCACATAGTCATCAGTTTACATCTTTATGGGAAGTTAAAAAGTATCATTTGTTTAGTGGTTAATAGAAACTTAGAGTAAAAAAAGTGATTTATATAAGTTCAAATGTACAATATGCAGCGTCAGAATCTAGTCACATTAGTGCTAATCTGTGAAAAGTAAAAATAAAATCAATGAGGAAGTTTTCAGGTTATAAAATAAAACTGTTATTTTAATTTTTTTTTAATTTTAACAAGAAATGTATTTTTAAAATATCAATTAAGGGAATACAAATATTTATTTTGAATAAAATCTGCAATTCAATATGTGAAAATCTTTAATCTTATATTTTAAACACTAAGGGTTTTCTATATTTTGCATGTAAATTACTTCAAAGGCATTGTCTTTATTTTATGTACTACCAAGAATATTTTAAAAATTTTAATCTTAAATTTCAATATATTTTTGAAATAAAAAAGAATGCAAGAAATATTTAGAAATAAAAATACACCAATATATTTTTCATGTACTTTTTTTTAAAGAAAATTATTTAAAATACTAAAATCAGAACATTTTAACATTTATAATCTTATATTTTTGCTATTTTTAATATACATATTTTTATTTAAAAAATATTAAATTCTGAAACTGAATCGTTATATTTCCATATCAAGGTTCAGACATCCTTTAAAGGGATTATTTTTATTTGAAAGATGTAAAAATATATTTTCTATATTACATACATTTTCATATATACTACAAAAATATATATTTATATTTTATATAAAATCCAGGAGAAAATGATTATTGGGAGGGGAAAAATAATCACTTTATTGCCAAAAAACTGCATAATGGAAATATAACGATTCAGTTTCAGAATTTAATATTTTTTAAATAAAAATATGTATATTAAAAATAGCAAAAAT
>NW_015113406.1:46864-63417 GCF_001443285.1 Poecilia latipinna
TATATATTTATATTTTATATAAAATCCAGGAGAAAATGATTATTGGGAGGGGAAAAATAATCACTTTATTGCCAAAAAACTGCATAATGGAAATTATCCACCCAATTAAAGACGACATTAATGATGAAATAAATTAAATTAAAGGCGCTTGCCTGGAGAAAGAACAGATTCTGGTTCTGCTTCAAATTTGGTTCCTTTTTGACCCAAAGTTGCCGGTTGGAGTCCGTGCTGAGGCTCTGGGTATCTGTGTGCAGGTGGAGCCGATTCTGGACCGGAGCCCAGGTGCAGCTGGTTCTGTTTGTAGGCTTTGTCTTGTGATGCAGGTGAAGCCAGGTTCTGGTACTTCTCGTTTGGGCCCAGGTAGTGAACGCCAGCGGTGGGACTGGAAGCAGCAGCCTGTTGCTGAGTCGGCAGGACTCGGCCTTTCAGGCCGTTTCCGCCCGATGAAGCTGCTCCTCTTACAGATTGACCTTTTCCAGGCACCGACCCGAAACCTGGAAACCAGAAATAAGCGACAGAGCCACTTTACTGATGATATTTGACATGAATAAGGGGTGACATGGTGGCCTTCCCGCCGTCAAATCTAATAAAATTGGTGTCAAACGTTTGTTGTGTTTGTGCAGCAAAAAGTTTAAAAGATTACTAAATGTTCCAAGAGATCATGAAAGGTCAATCAGCCGCCGCACGCTCTTCAAATCAAACAAAATAGATGTCAATCAACTATTTGTGCTGCTTTTGTTTTCAAGATATTAATGAAAGTTTAAAGGTCAAAAGGTCAACCTGGCCCCTCCCGCCTTACCCAAATAAAAAACAGATTGGCGTCAAATGTTTGCTGTTTGTGCAGCAATAATTTTTATTTGTGCTGCTTTTGTTCCAGAAAACATTTAAGCATTTATTAATATATTTAAAACAATAGTGGCACAAAAAAAAGTTGCTGCACAAACGTTTGACACCAATTTTGTTCTATACGAAGACAGTAGTGGGAATGCAGCAGAATAATTCTAGCTGTCCAATGACTCCATTTTTTTTTTGTTTTTACCTGAATTACCTCATTTGCTATTGGCTAAAGCAGACGTACCCTCAGGTTGGTGTTCGTAACCCCCCAGCGCAGCAACACGTCCAACTCCAAGGCCTCATGGGAGAGAAATTAACACACAGTAAGGTTAAAAATCTAAATTTTGGAGAAGTCAAAAATTATTTTACAAAAAAAGAGGTAAACTGTGAAGATCCTTAGGGGGCATTGCTTCCCTTCCAGAATGCGATGTTTTTAGGACTCTGTCATTGTAAATCCAGTAGCAGTAAAATCAGCTGACTAAACCTTCTTGAGTTCCACTACGGTTGCTGGGCAACTGGCTGGGCTTGGCTGAGGTTGCTAGGCAACGGTGCAGTGCCCGTCCACTGTGACTCAACATTTGGGAGGTTTTTGAAACAGCTCATTTTCCAGACAACAAAAAACATTAATTTACTGCCAAAAAAATTGGCAATAATTTTTTATTGCCAATAAAAAAAAATTTTTGGCAATATTTTTTTGAATTATTTTTGATATTTAAAAATTTGCAAAAATAATGTTTTTTGGGGTTTTTTGCAACAGAATGTTTTTAGAACCAATTAAGACCCAAATGGAAGTGTAAACATTTTAAAAAATTTATTTTTGGTGGTAATTACCATTCATCTGAGCACCAAATCCTTTCACAGCTCCATAACCTTTAATTAAACACACATAGTTAGCAAATGTTCAACACTGTAAACCAGGAATGTTTAGGTCTCAATCGGATTAAAACAGAATCTGGTACCTTTATGGTTGGATCCAAACCCATTGGGAGTTGCTCCATTTGAATACCCTAAAGATCAAACGCATTAATAAAGCATCACCCAAAATAGTTTAACTTTTAACTTTTATTAAATGTCTGAAACATGAGTTACCTAGTTGGGGTCCTAAAGCAGCTCCTGTGGTACTTCCATATCCTTCAATTAACAAATGAAATCAAATTACAGTACGATTGATAAAAAAAAGACAACTTTGCTCAATAGTTAATAGATATTAATTCTCTTCTAAGCACTTTATAAATCATTAATGACTGTTTATTATACATTAATTAAGAGTGAGAAGGCCTATATATTATATCTAGAGTTGTTATATTTAGCATTTCAGGCTACCTTGTAAGCACAATAAGCATTTGTAAATGTAATTTTTTAGCATATAGTCTCCTTCTTACCCTTATTTAATGCATAATAAACAGATTGTGATTTATAAAGTGTTTATAGATGAATTAATAACGTATCTCTAAACTATTTATTAGCCATCTATAAGGTGAGTCTTACTGTAAAGTGGTACCAAACAATCTATTTGCACATAGATTTTATTTTGGTAAGATTTGGTAATATAATCTAAAACAGGAAAGGTTTATTATGTTCTAATGTCAGGCACTGAGGAATTAAAAAAATCTGTTATACATTATTTTATAGTTTGTGACAATATCTTCTTTCAAGTGGATATTATTGTGATATATAAGGAATGTTGTTACGATTAGGTAACAAAATCCTTTAAAAAAGGAAAATATAAATAATCATGAGTGAAACACATGAAGAATGAAAATGAGTCAAATAAAAATGATGGAAGAAATCCTTAATTTGCAGCTGTACTGCTTCTTTGTATAAATAAAAACTGTGGCTGAATAATCACCTGCTTTAGCAGCCTTGGCAGCTCCAGTCCTTGAATTTCCAAACCCTAAATAGTTACAAACCAACAATAAGTATGATTAAATTCACCTTGTATATCTAATAATACTAATAATAAAGTAACTGACCATTTGGTGATCTGACTCCAGCACGACCTTTTACAAGATCACAATTCAAGTGTTGAAAATGTGTCACTGTTTGTAATTGTTTTGCTATATATTTAAGTATAAACGATATTTACCATTGGATTGTGAACCTTGTCCATTGGATACACCAGCTGAAGCACTGTAACCTAAAATATTAACATTATTAAACTGTGTTGTTCAGAAAAACATGGAAACAGTAAAAAAAATAAAAAAATAAAAAAAACAGTTTTTGCTCAACAGAATCAACAACCTTTCATTGGTCCCTTTACGCCATTTCCATACAGAGATCCCAGACCCAAACCAGCTGCGCCATAACCTCCACTGAAACCTTTAAACACATTTTATACACAAGAAGTACCTTAATAAATGACTTATACTCCTTGTTTTCCACATATTGTCATGCATTTCATTGGGATTTTAGGTGAAGGATCAATATGCACCTTTAGTTGGACGAGTTCTGTAACCATTACCACCATACACTGCAAAAAAAAAAAAAAAAAGTTTTTATAAGTGTGTTATTTTGGTTGACTCCTGCGACAGACTGGTGACCTGTCCAGGGTGTAAATAAAATGGATGGATGGATTTTGGTTGACTCAGCACTTAGTAATAAACTACTCACCATTCCCTTGGTCTCTGGCAGGATGGGGGCCTCTGATCTGTCCCATTCCCACAGCTGGGCAGAGGAGCATATTGAAAGGTTTAGTGAAAGAGCTTTGAGTTCTTGGACAAAGAATTAGACAACATTACCTGGACTATAATGAGGTCGGCCATATCCCTTCAGGTGGTTCCCTCCATGTCCCTGACCTGTGAAACAAGGGTCAAAGATGAAGGTAAACACATAGCAGACAAAAAACCCAACTGGGACTACAACTGAGCTAAAGATTAATCAACTGTTCTGATGATTAATCGGATAAACAAATTGGCACATTCTTCTGAATGTTCATTTAAGCCTTCGCTAAATATTGGAAATAAATCAAAACATGTAAAGAATTCCATTTATAAATAAGAAAAAAAGCATTTTTACTTACTAACACGCTTTTAGTGTAGGCTTCATCATTTGTAGCAAAGGATACAAAAAACATAATCCTAATATCAATATGTTTGAAGTGAAGTGTAGGGCTGATCTAGTGATTACTTTTAGATTAACCAATTAATGATTGGATAACAATAGGTGCTTTTTTTTTATTTTTTACAGAGTTTGGACCTGGTAACGCTAAAACTAGCAAAAAGGTTGTTTTTTTTTTTATCTTAAATGCAAAACGTATAAATTCTTGTAGAGCTTTGGCTCAATTACTCCACTAAATGTGTTGTTCTTTCAGAAAATTACCTTTTTTGAGTCTGAATTTGAGTCAGTAATGGTTAATCAAGTACTAAATTAATTATGTTAATAATCGATTAATCACAATTAATCATTTCAGCAACACAAAAACATGTTTCTGACTATATTTTATGTTTTTTTCTTACCATTTGGCCTTGCTCCGTTGCTACTGGACGCTCCAGCTACAAGTCTTTGACCTGAGGAATGATTGGTGTATTTAACATTTAACAGTATTTATATTTAACTTCCAAACTGTCTTAAACTTTATTTTGGAGTTATATCTAAGCTCAGCGCTATCTGAAATACCGTTTTCTTTAGTGCCTTGTCCTCCATATCCACCAGCTTGAGCCCCGTAACCTGAAACAGTCGCATTCTTCAATGTAAGAGGACATTTTGGTGCTTTTTATTATTACAAAAACATTTAAATACAATCAAATACATATTTCATACCATTGCCTTTATCTCCTTGCCCACCGTACGCTGCAGCATGAGCACCATAACCTGTAAAATAAATATTTCCAACTATATAAAAATGCCAACCAATCATGTCCAAACCCCAACCAAGAAAAGGAAACTGGGAGCTGAAATAAATATTAATTTCAGCCAAAACTGCCAGATAAAAATATAACACACACAAAAAAAACAGGTTTAAAAATGTTAAATTTATTCAGAGCAATTAAACTAAAATGTAACTTTTTGGTCTCAATCATAAATGGTAGATTTACCATTTACCAACCCAACTTAACCATTGACATGGAAGGTTTATGCTTTGGAACCATGAATTATCTGAAAATATTGGAGAATTTGCTCATTAACTTGGAAGCTGAACTAAGGGATGGGATGGACGTTTCAAGAAAACAATGATCCAAATTACTTCAAATAAATTAGGAAAAAGTTTCTGTGGAGTTTCTCGGTCTCCTGACCTCCATGTCACTGAACGTTTCTGTTCGTATCATGATTTAAAAGAGCAAACGAAAGTAAATATGAGTGGAAGAAAGAAAGTTGTTCTCAGTTAAATAGGCAAAAAAAAAGAATTGTGCCAAAATTATGTGTCTACTCTGAATAAATCTTGGTTTATGCATAAACACAAGTTGAAATACCGTAGCCTTTGGTTGCTTGTCCTAAATATCTACCAGCTGGAGCCTCATAGCCTGCAACATGAGTAACAACTAATTAAAGAGAGGTTTCTTAATGGCTCTGTGTGAATTTAATAAGTTATACAACCTTTGATTTGTTGTAGAGTGGTTGGTCCAGATATAACTCCATACCCTGGAATAAGCACACAATGATTTTAATGTCTGAATCCAGTCAAAACAATAAAAAAGTTGAAATATGTATTCAATAATTGTTTCTCTTATAGTAGAAACAAATGAAACAGAGGATGACATTAAATATTTGTTCCTTGGTAAGCAAAAAAAACTACCACAGGATAAATGGCTTTACTGTTTGGAATAACAAATTTAATCTGCAGCATCCATAGAAGTAAAACTAAAGTAAAGTTGTCCTAACACAAGTCTAACGTCATCTCAACTGGCCCGATTTAAAAAACAAAACAAAACACAGAAATCCTATAACAGGAAGTACTTTTACAAAAGTAATTTTGCTTGAAATATTCATCTCTGCTGGTACTTTCAACCTCTTGCATTCAAAATTGTTAAAGCCCAAATATACTTTAACACTTTCCTAACTCATATTTAGTTATCTGTAGTTAAAGTGTTTGCTTTACCGTTGCCTTTACTTCCAAATCCACTTTGTGAAGCAGCTGCAGCACCGTTACCTAAAACAGACAAGGCCGCAGCTTCTCATCACTCATGACTGTTATAAACACTGGTGTCCATTTTTGCAAACCCAACATCTAACCAACTTTCCAAAAATACCGTTGCCTTTAGATGCTTGTCTGCCATATCCACCGGCTTGAGCACCAAAACCTGAGATTTAAAACATTTAAATCAATGTTTTTCTGTTAAAAAGTGACTTTGTTAAAGCGAGTCGCACCACCTTTCATTTTTTGTAGATTTGCTGGTCCGGCTTTTGCTCCGTATCCTGCAAAAACAATAAGAGAATAATGAAAACTAAACGAATTATTTCCACAAGAAAGAGACACAATCTGTATTTACCATTAGCGGCTCCAGTTCTTCCTCCTGGAGTGAAAACAAATCCAAATAAAACAAAAAAAGCAGTGCTTCTCATTGGAATTATACAATAGCAACATAATTTAATCTATAGTTTAGTCATTTCCATGAACGATTCTAGAGCTTCTTTAGCAAACCACAAAACTGCTGAAACACTAAATTGCTTTAAATCAAGGCTGAAAACTCACCTGTTGATTAGCTGTAAGTAAAACATTGAACAGATGTAATGTTTATTTCTCATTTCATAATTTGTGATTGTATGATGTAAAGCACTTTGAACTGCCTTGTTGCTGAAATGTATATAAAAATAAATTTGAATTTGATTTAAAGAAGGTAGCACAGCAGGTTTGTTTCACTAAGGTCGTATTTTTACATTTTAAGAAATGAAACAGCCTTATTTGTAAAAAAATAATGGATAAAGTTGTCATAACTAGTCAGTCCAAGTCTTGGATCGAACTTTCAAATCGTTTATTGGTGGATATCAACAATTAATTAGTTTTTTGTTTTAAATATCTAAAATACTGCCAAACTACAGGTGTGGCCTTTCCCGTGTTATCCAGTTTTCACTTTGCACCGTAGCGAAATCTTAAACTGCTACTACACCAGTTACTCAACAGGTTGTTGCTAGGTAACCGAAGAATGAGTGAGTTGCTAGGCAACCAAAGAATGAGTGAGCGAGTCGATTTAACCAACTTTGCTTACAGAATGAAGAGGAAAAACTTACCATTTATTCCAACTCCTTTGTTCATCCCAGCTCCATAATCTTTTAATTAAAAGAATTAAATATGTGGTGAGACGTTTCATGCTAAAGTTAGCAAGAGAAATAAATTACAATTATTATATTTTTGTCTATACTTTTTCGGGTTTAAACTTCAAATAAAATATGAGCATTTCAACCTGCAGTGCTATTTAGTTTTCACACTGACCCATTCCTTTGTCCTAATGACCGACCAAAAAAATATATAAAAGAAATGTCTTAAATAAGTGAAAAATATGAGTTTGAAGCTGAATCAAGTGGTTTTGCTTTACCTTTCGATGGGATCAGGAATGATGCCGCCCTGCCGCCGTTCTGAGGCGCATTTCCTGGGAGAGTTAGGAATCATAATTAACTGAATAAAAGCTGTGATCTGTTCAAAAACAAATCAAAAGAAGAGATTATCTATTTTAACACCAAAGAGTCTGAAGGGATCAGCAATAGGTCGGTACTATAACCTTCAACATCACAAAATAAATCTGGTAAAATCTGAGATGTAATAAAATTTACAAGGCTGATGTAGTGAAGGTAGATGAAGATGGATGGATAAAAATGTTTGAGAATGTACCTAAAGTATAAAAATTTATGATTTCTAGAGATGAACAAACACTTATATTTTATTCACTTTTCAGTCATTTGGAACGTCGATGTGCTTTGATGTGTTGACAAAAAAGCTACATTTTCCTCTCACATTTTATTTAATTTCATTTATTTTATTTGGGACATTGTGCATTAATAACAATTTTGAAAATCATCAATAAAAATTACAGCCAAAGTTGATTTCCATTGTTTGTCCTCAAACTAAATATTACAGGTTGAGTGACATAAAATTAATACACGTAAAAATAAAAATACAAATATTTTGGATTGATTTTTAGTATAAAGTTTTAATAAATTTTCACTGTGATACAAAAAAGTCCTTTCTCACCAATATTTTTGAATTATTCTGTTAAAAATCTATTATTTTAACTCTTTATTCTAGCAAACATTCATTATCTCTTTAAGTAATTTTATATTTTCCTTGGAGAATATATAATTGGAGAAATTATGTACAACAATTTCTCCAATTTAAAATGTTTCGTACTGAAGTGTCCAAAACCGACAAAACAATCTGGAAATGTGATTCTGGAAAAGCACCAACTATCTGCAAGAACCCAGAGTAACTGCAATAATGCTGGTGAGGATCTTTCTCTGTAAAAATTACATGTTATTTTATCTGTTTGTGCTTTTAAAATAACAGGATTTTCAGTTAAAGGCCTGAATTTACATCTCCAGTTTGTGATTAAAAACTAAATCTTAAAAGTTTCCCTTTTAAGGAATTTGCTGATTAGTGAAAAATGAAACTTAATTTATGTATGGACTCATTTCTTTGTCAAAGATTTTAAG
This sequence comes from Poecilia latipinna, assembly GCF_001443285.1. NCBI lineage: Eukaryota > Metazoa > Chordata > Actinopteri > Cyprinodontiformes > Poeciliidae > Poecilia > Poecilia latipinna. Next base: position 55,280 of record NW_015113406.1, read on the forward strand.
GAATCCTTGAAAGTATTGGAGAGACTGTCTAAGCACAGTAAAACCGTCCTGCTCTCACAAACAGATGCTACATTTAGACGGCTGCTGCCACTGAAAACTGCCTCTGATTGCACAAACCAAACCCAGATCAGAGCCACAGAGGGAAGATTTATGGCCGCTCCTCATCTAACGCCGGAACCGTAGAGAGGTTGGTCATTTGCACATCGTCGTTCTCAGATTTCAATTTCGCACGACTGTTTGAAATTTGACAGACAAACTCGACCAGCTCACTGCAAAAACACAAAATCTTACCAAGTATTTTTGTCTAGTTTCTAATGCAAATAACTTAGAAAACTTGAGTTAAGACAAAACTAAAAGTAACTTTTCAGAAAGAAATAAAGCTTGTTTTAAGTCAATAAGTCCTTAAGACTGATTTAAAAAAAATATTACTAGTTCCATTGGCAGATAATTTCACCAAGACAATTTTCCCGTGTTATAAGTGAAATAATGTGATAAGTCAGAATTCTCAAAAAAATGTCAGAATTCTGCAAAAAGTTAATTATGCTAATAAAGACAGAATTTTACTAAAAATTCCGAATTCTACAAAAAAATTCTGAATTCTGCAAAAGTCAGAATTTTACCAAATACAGTCAGAGTTATGAGGAAAAGTCAGAATTCTACAACAAAATTCTACGAAAAAGTCTTAATTTTATCAAAAAGGCAGAATTCTGTAAAATGTTAATTATGCGAATAAAGTCAGAATTCTACAAAAAAAGTCTGAATTCTAACAAAAAAAAGTGATTCTTTACTTTTTGTGGTTCTAATCATCTTCCATATCCTGCTTTGTTTTACTGGGATTTTATTTGACAAACCAACACAAAGTCCAACAGAACCATCAACTCCATCAGCTCCAACCTCATAACTCACTCTGAGGATTTCACCTTCCCGCCACAGCGGAGCAGACGTGTAAAAACATGTGCGGACACATTTCACCCTCAGACTATAATCCATTCAGCTGGAAATTTCCCAGTTACTTTGACAGGCTGGTAAAAATCTGACCCAGTTCCTCTGCTGAACATCTGAGCAAACAGCTTCAGGTTTCGTGGTTATTTCAAAAAACGAACAGCATTGTCAGTAAACTGATAAAACCAGTGAATTTATATACAAAAATGACACCAACTTAAATGCTACAAAAATTTACCATTTAAGTTGGACATTAAATGCTACTTTTACTACAATTTAAGCAATTTAGACAATTTTTTTGTTGTGCAATTTGATTATGAACTAACGGAAGAGTGAATCGGAGGGTAAAGAAAAAAACATCCAAAAACATTAAATCTCTGTTTTAATTCACAAGAAAAACACATAAATGCAACAAAGCATAGTTTTAAATCAATATGTTTACAAATGTGTTAAATTAGAGGGTAGCAAAAGGTTTGAAGACTCAAAAAGCAAAAAGACATTCTTAGAAAACTACCTGTAAAATATCATGAAAGAAAAATTCTCAGAATGAAGAAACTAAAAAATATGTAACTGAATTAAAAGGTTTTTTTAGTCAAAACATTTGGAAATAATCCGCAGAAGACTTAATTTTTTAGAAAAGTGCAATTAAATTGCAGTGTAATTATTGTATATTAATACATAAATTAGAATTTAACTGTAATTCTCAAAAATTAAGTCATAAGCCAAACATGTGAATCTACAAATAAAAACAAAAAAAGTAAATTTCCACAAAATACTGATAATTGATCTAAAATGTTCTTGAAAAAAAATTAAAATTTTTGAACTTCAAAAATTGCTAATTTTCTACTTTGGAAATTCAGAAAAATTCAAAAAGTCAAAAATGTTCATTTTTGAGCTCAGTTGTTTTTTAATAGAAAGATTCTGAAATTAATGTAAAAATGTATTAGTTTATTTCCTTGCAAATTTTTAACTTTTGGAGCTCAGAAATGTCCTTGTTTTTTTATAGAAAATTTCTGAAATCAATCTGAAACTTTTTGAGTGTTTTAGTGGAAACTTTTTCGACCTACAATGGCTCTACTAAACCGTTGTAGATTTTAACATTTTGATGCTGAAACCTAAATTTCCCCATTGAGAAACAAAAAATATTTCTATTCTACTGTCTGGCTAGTTGATAAAAGCAGATTTTCATATGTGCAGAAACTCACCGCCTGTGTGTGCCGCCTGCACCAAACAAAGAACCAGAACTCCCTGAAGGACAAGCCGACCCGCCATGTTGGACCTGGAAAGAAAACCCGGGTTTAGACCCCAGCAGGAGAGGAAAGGTGGAGGAGAAGTGGGAGAGGTTCCCGGGTCGGTAGGGGCTAATATTCAGTCCGGGGAGCCCGTCCTCTCCAGATCCTCCCCTGCTTGTTGTGAGATGCACCCAAGGAGAACAAACATTGGATAATTACACTACTTCAAATCCATCACCGCTTCACTGAAGAACTGGGGGTTGGCTGTTTGCTGTATTAGTTTGAAAGAATTACATGTAAATAAAAGGTCTTTGAAAACCTGTGTAAAACTTGCTGGTGAATGTTATGAATCATATTTGTTTCATTTTTACAGTACCGTAAATGTGTTCTGTAAATGTTCATAATGTTTGCATTTTGAGTTGGGTAGTATAAGAATTACTACCCAACACTCTCAATCCCAGTTAAATTACATTTACTTTAACATTTTTGAAATGTAGGAGTATTTTTACTGCACTGTACTTTTTACTTTTACTTAAGTAATTTAATTATGAAGTATAGCTCCTCTTACTTGAGTAAAATTTCTGGTTTCTCTACCCACTAATTCACCAGACACAGATCTGCAGTTTGTGTTAAAGGTTCATAAGTTCCAAATTAAAAGAAACTGAAAATTTTTCTTTTGCCTGATTTTGTTATATTTTAACTTATATGAATAATTGTCATTTTTGTCCTTAAAATACCAAAATTTCCACTTAACTTTAGATTTTGGTCCATTTGATGATGCCATTTTTAAATATTAAATGATAATTTGATCAGTTACTCAGTATTGAGTAGACTTTTTGCCAAACACTTTTTACAAGAGTAATTTCTTGGACGACAACTTTTTACTTTTGAGTGCAAAGACTTACTACTTGAGTACAAATTTTAGGTTCTCTACTCACATCTGATGTTGGGGAATAACATTTCTTTTAAGATTTACATCGGAAGTGCAGCAAACATTATGCAATGTTAAAATACCAGCTAATATTAGCTCTATAGCAATGATATCTTGCTAGCGGACAAAATACCAGCTAGCAGTAATATTCTATTCACAAAATACAATAATAGGTTCATCTTACTTGTGAAGTTATCCACCGAACCCTCACGTCAATAGTCCGTCGATTTTAACACAAATATCCCGCAGTACTGGGGCATCTTCTGCTGGTAGTTTAGCTAAGGGCAGGACGACTGCTCCAAGATGGCGGCCGTATTTCCTGCGGCCGTTGACAACGTCGATAAACTGTTTGCATTAGTTCTTACAAACATAATCTAAAGCTTTACTTTCAGTGAGCGAACATCACTTTTAATTTATTTGGAGTCACAGGCGCTAAATATAACGTTGATTTTAGACAAACTTACAAGTTTATCATAAAAAACATTTCCACCAAATCTTTAGTACTGTGACAGCGAGAAGCGGCCATGTTGAAACTGAAGTCAGCCTTACAAGTTATAGTCAGAGTTTCTCCCAGTAGAAATCAGATTTTAGAGGTCGAGTTTCTGACTGGGAACTTCCAGTTCTGAATACAACTGGAAGGCAGCATAAAAATACATCCACCGCTCGCAATTTTATCTTAGTCAGCCAAACTTATGCCGTACTTCTAACCATATTTATTGATTATAAAGCTCCTACATGTTGCCAAAAAGTCATTTTTAAGTAAGGTGTGTATCATTTCAAGTGTACTTATATTTTTGTGCAAGAAACTAGACCCAAAATACTTAAAATACTTGACATTAGCTTATGCATAAATGCAAAGAATAAAACCAAACATTGTCTACAACACCCTGATGTTGACTATATATTAAATATGTTTTAAAAGTTGAAAATTTCCCAGTAAACTAATCAGTTTAAATGGATGTTAACATTTCTAATAAGAGGAGTGGTCAAAAATCCCGTCAGAATTACGAGACCTCATCTATGAGTACAAAAACCATCTTTCACTGCAAATTGCTGAGGGACATTTAGCCAAATATTAACTATATTTTAGCCTTTACATACAATTTTGACCCAGAGAAAACCCACAATATTCTAAAATGCTTGCAGCCAATCGCCATTCATCATATTGCCCTTGATAAAAACTTAATTGTAGCTTATGTAATCTTATCCCAAATGTACTTTTCTAGTTTCCTGGAGCAGCTAGCTGTGCTATAAGGCTAATGTTAGCTTACAAATTAATTCAAATCTCATGCTTGATACATTTGTACACATTTGAGAAATATTTTCTATACTGGACTTGAAGTTGAGTTAAATACCATTGATATTGATATGTATAGATCCAGTATTAGTAATTTGATAAATAGATCCTTGAAAACCAGTTATGTAGCAAATATGTCGAGCTGAACATGCATCCTATCGGAACCCAATAAAGTCTAAATTTATGGATTTTTGTCACCAAAACATGATAGTGCTGTATGAAACCAGATAGAACGAGGCATTCATTTCAGACTGTAAGTTTTCTGTGGCGCTGTCTGAGTTTTCCTTTGGTGCATTTAAAGCAAAAAGTGGGTAAAAAGAGAAAGATGTCTCACCTTTCACATAGATTCCTCACCTGAAGTCCAAATCCTGTTCTTATGAGGTCAAGCAGGGGTCAATGTCTCACTTCCCTGTCCAACTGGACCTCTCACTTACTTGGCATCTAAACAGACCCGACCATCTGGCTACAAATACAAGTTTCAATTCCTGATTATGCCGCTTCAGATCCCTCTGCCTGGTCAGTTTGTAAGAAAGCAGTTGGTTGAATGTAAGGAACGTTTGAGCTAATAAACTTGTATGGACATGAAGTGGTACAAATATTACATTTATTGATTTGATGGTAAACCTGGACATACTTCACTGTAATACAAACTTTAAGATGCGATTTCAAACCTTCAGTTGAGCAAGGTTTCATTTTTATTTCATTTTGTATTAATCTGTCCTCAATATTCTACACACAAATTCACCATTAAGCAGTTTGAGATTTTTGCTTATTTATAAAAATAGCATCTTCCATTTCCAAGTTGGAGATGCCACTTTTACCCAGACTCAATTTAACAGACTCAATTTTATCAGGAACTAGTTTTAGGTCAATAATTCCTTAATATTGATTAATAAAAGTACTAGTTCCACTGACACGTTTGAACATTTTTCATGTTGGGTGAAAAACAAATCTGCTAGTGGAACTGGTGATTTTTCATCAATATTAAGGAATCATTGACCTAAAACAAGCTTCTAAGTTTTATTTCAAGTGTACCAAGATATTTGCACAAGAAACTACCCATAAATACTTAAGATTTTGTGAATATGCAGTGAAGTCTTTAGTCTCAGAGAAAAATGTGAAATATTTTTCCCTCTAGGTCTCAGTTCTCATTCAAGCAACCAAATTCCATTCCAGAAACCCAAAATTAACCTAAATTGGCATCAAGCTCATCCATCATATCAGTTTTACTGAATGGTTGAGATGGTGGTTAATATCTTTATTTCCATGCATTTTAAGGATAAAATCTCATCCCCATTGAAATGATTGGGCCTGTTGTAACTAAAAATATTACATTTAAAACTAGTTTTCTTGCATTTTTAAAGGTAGAGCCTTTCATTATTTTGGAGCTCATTGTAAAGTTAAAAATCACAGGATTACAGCCCCAAAATATGGTTGTAAGGGAGTCAATGGATCCAAACTGGAACTAAAATAAGGACAAAAAAAGGTAAATTAATCTTGACCAAGTCTCAGATTTAACCCTTAAACAGACAATTAAAAAACAAACATTTTGGGCCAACATAGACCCGTTTCCATTTCACTTGATGCAGTAACGCATGCAGGGAATAAATAAAATGCATTTCATGTTCTCTTGATCAAATTTGAGAATTTTTTTATTCATATTGCAAGTGCTCTACATGTGTGCAATTTAAATTATTCCCATTTCCAAATTAATACAATAAATATATATATTTTTTACAGATGAAACTTAAGAGAAAATTGTGTCAAAGAAATCCATTTAGCATCTTTACACATGCATACACAACATTTTTTTACTAAATAATTTTACAAAACTGGATTACCTAAAGTTGGGTTGACAAGTTCCTGCAATGGTTAATATAGTTAACAATTCCAGTATTCTAAATTATGAAACTCATCATAAATTGATCATTCTGATAATGTTAGAAACGTTAAAAGAAATGGGTTTAAGCTGCTTTGTGGAGGCTAAAGGGAGGAAAAGCAAACAAAGCAAATAAAAAAGGGAAACAGTTTAAGAAGCAAAATGTGATGGAGAAGTGAAGGGGAGGATTTTAAACAAAAAAAAAAGTATATTACACAACTTCTGTTATACTTGGTTCTAAAGACTCAGCTTCCTCCATCTTGGGTCCAACAAACCTGGACTTTAACTTAGCAGGTTTCCTTAAGATGGCAGAGCCAGGTAGCTGGTTGCAGACCTAAACAGAGAAGTTTGGAAATTAAAAAGCATTTATTTGCATGCATTTAAAGTGAAAATCTGTTGGTATATTTAAGAAGACTTACTCCAAGTTGCTTTTCAGCTGATGTACGGTTCGCTTGTCGAGGTACCTGCAGAAGAGCGTCAGCAGGTTTGACGGGAGGAGGAGCGGCTCCACCAGCGAACACTGGGTCAACTGTCCCGCTACCTGGAAAATCATGTCAGTCCTAAAAAAAAATGAGTAAAAACAGGGCTGAGAAAATGTCATAACATGCTAGACAACTCTGATTTAGAGGAATTAAACTTTGTTTTCCCCACCAGGTCTCAAAGTCGCCAATGCTGGGCTCAAGAGGAACGCCTGAAGAAAGAAGTTTCTCTCCGTGGGAAAGAAGAGCGTACAGCAAGCTGAGTCCAAACTGAACCAACAAAAATTAATCAAAAACAAATCAGTTCCAGATGCAGAGCAACACAAACTGGAAAGGACCAATAATGCGTCCAAAAGCATTTAAACAGTTGTTTTATGGTTACTTATTTAACTAATATTTGAAGTAAATTATATGACTGGGTATTTGAGTCACTGTAAACAGTTAAAAAAAAAAAACACCATGATTTTTTTTTCTGGAACGTTTGTGATGAATTTCAAAATTTGAGCTTGAAAAGTAAAATTTGCTAGAAAAAAAGCCTCAAAGTTTGAAATTAATCTCAAACTTTCTAGAAAAATAAAAATCTGAAAATTTGATTTTGAAAAGTAGCATAAGAAACTCAAATTGAAATTCAAAAGTTTTCCAAAAATAAAAATATAGAAAATCTGAGCTTCAATAATTTAACATTTTCAAATAAAAATAGTTCTTGCTGAAAAAAAGGGGAGGCAAAACAAAAAAAAAAAAAGTGGGATTTTTTGCGATCTCAAATTTTTTAGTTTCAAAAGTTGAAAATTTGCCAGAAACAAAAATTGAGAGAAAATTTCTAGAACAGGATTTTCTGAGCTCCAAAAGTCAAATTTTCAACTTTTGAAAGACATTTCCATGCTACAAACCTTGTTCTGGCAGGTCAGGGACAGGCACTCGAAGGTCGACAGAGACTCTGAAGACGTCAGGTCTTTGAGAACGTTGATAAGCTGACTGAACGTCAGAACGCCAATCACATTTCGGAGCGACGGGTAAAGAACTGGAAGGTCCTGAAACCACGAGAACTTTTCAAAATACAAAACTTTTGACATCTTCATCGAGTTTAAAGACCAAAATTAGACCTTCAGCTAGTGCCGGGCGTTGCGCCTTAAAAATAAAACTTCATATTTTTTTGCCTGTTTTCTTGTCTGAAAGCTCTTCAGAAAGCGGCTCTTGGCTCAATCATCCCTTCTCAGACTTGTGAAACGGAGAATTAGGGCCCGGCTACAAGAATCTTTGTTTAGCTACATGCAGATTAAAAAAAATGCAATTTTACCAAAAAAAAAAAAAAAAAAAAAAAAAAAAAAAAAAAAAAAAAATTGGGCCCCAGGTTTTTTTAAAAACCACAACAAAAAAA
>NW_015113406.1:66407-85519 GCF_001443285.1 Poecilia latipinna
CCAAAAAAAAATTTTTTTTAACAAAAACAAAAAAAAAAAAAAAAAAATTTTAAAAAAAAAAAAAAAAAAAAAAAAAAAAAAAAAAAAAAAAAAGCTTGGTCCTCAGGTTATTATATAACCTACAACAGCATAAAAGTTGGGACATTTTTTAGAAAAAAAAGTTTGACATTTCTGCTTTTCAAAAGTTGACAACTTTTAACTTTTGAAATGCAGAAATGTCCAAGTTTCCTCAAGAAATTCCTGAATAAAAATTTTAGTTTTTAAAGGAAATCAGAACCTCAGTTTGTGTGGATCTTTGGAAATAGTTGTACAATTGTTTCAAAGTCCTGCTATTAATATTTATATTAGATAAAACTTAAATGTATCAGAACTTCACAGAATACAACTATTCTGTTAATATTAACACTTTATTCTTATATTGCAACAGTTTTCAGATGATTATTCTTAATGTTAGAACCATTTAAACTGTATAGTAAAATAACTAAAACATCTTAGCACTAATTTCTTTGTTTACTTGAATTCAAAATCCAAATAAATAGAAGCTCCAAAAACAAGATGGACACCTTGAATGTGATGACATCACTAAACTATGGAAACCCAAAGAGTTAAATGGTGAAAAAAAAAAAAAAAAAAATCCAGATTTTCCAAAAATTAAATCTTCATAAATCAAAAATGCAAGGGGAAAAAACCCCAGTAACTCAGACCCCAGTGACCTTTAACCCCGACTCACCTCCTCGGTGTCTCTGCTCATCAGCGTAGGAAGGTTGGAGGCGACGATGTGCAAGATCTTCAGCGCTGAATCGTTCTTCAAGAAGGGCAGCAGACGAGCGAGAAGCTTTTTGCCTTTTGAGACACTCAAGAAAGGAAGAAACTCGTCTCCTGAATCTCTAAAACACAATTTTATAAGTTTATTCAACAAAAAACACATTATTTGCATTGTTGCATTGTTAAAAGACTCACGGAGCATTGTGTTGCTGCAGCTGAGAGTAGATGTGCTCCACTTTCCTCTGAGTTTTTTCCATTAGTCTGATTTCTTCTGCTTCAGACAAAACTGTGGTCTTCATCCTCTCAGTTTCCTCCACCTCCAGCAAAACTATGAACAACTGCAATTAACAAAAAAAGTCAGAGGAATACAAAAACTTAAAAGAAAGAAAATCAGAAGTTTTGCAATTCTCAAATTTTCTACAAAAAAAAAAAATTACAATGGAGAGATTTCCAAGTTTCAAAAGGTGATTTTCTTTCCTTCCACTTTTGCAATTCAATAAATTTTCACATTTCCTCAGCAGTAATTTACTCCAACTACAACAGCCCTAATACGCAGTTAAATACACAACCTGCAGATGTTGTTTCCCCTCTATTTTAAGTCATAAAAACATTTAAGTTGATTTTCCAAGTTTACTATAAAGTTCTGTTCAATTAATCCATTTACCTAAAATACTGGCAAATTCAAGTTTTTTCTAATAAGTTAGAAAATCATTTAAAGGGGACCCATTCTGCAAAAAAAATAAAAAAAATTTTTTTTTTTTTGCATTTTATTTGGGTCTGAACTGTCTCTAAAAACAGACAAAGCTAAAATATATATATATATATATATATATATATATATATATATAATAAATACACGGTTTCTGGTAATAAGTTAATGTCTTTTGGTGTCTGAAAAATTTTACATTTTCCAAAACCTTGCAAATGTAACATGACAAACCAGCAAAGACCAGCCCATTACCTAGCAACCCCAGCAGAGCTCCACCCGTTACCTAGCAACCCCAGGAGAGCTCCAGGACCTTTGGTCAGCTGGTTTTACCAATGTATGCACTGTACAATGGCTGATAGAAAAGACAAGAATTTTGTTTATGACTTACCATCTAGAAACCACTTGCTGCATTGTTGTTGGCTGTACAGGAGGAACCAATTATCTTTTTTACAGGTGTAGGGATGTATGAATGTGCATCTGTTCGCAGCCAGTTTCACTTGGGACTGTAAATGTTGAATTTGGGGGATGTGGCCATCAGCAGTTTGTTTGGATTTAAAGTGACAAGAGGCTCTGGGGACCGTTTTTCTTGTGGCCAATCAAAACTTTTACACCATTTCTGCACTTTAGCTTTTGTTAAGCATGACATTTTTTCCAGGCTCAGGTATGTGTTGCACTTCAGAAATTATAGTTCTTTTTTAATATCTTTCAAGGTTAAAATGATAAAAAAAAAAATTATAAAAAAAAAAGTAAAAACTCAAAGTTACCTTTTCTATTTTGCTGAGAATCTCTAGTCGCTGTTGTCTGGTGTCTTTATGTTCCTTTAAAAAAATAAAAAAAGTTGAACGTCAAGGAAGGCACTATAATATCTTTACTTACAGGAGTTGAACAACAAACCTCAAGAGGGCCGTGAGTTTGGACTGCATGGACCGCACTGATGGCCCGGCGTGGAGAATAACACGTGGAGACAGCGACCTGACCCAAAGAGCCTTCGATGTGGACCACTGAGAGACCACAAAGCTTATAGACACAGGACAACCTGAACACTGGAAAACTAAAATCTTAAGTACTTTTGGTCTATTTTCAAGTGCAAAAATCAGCTCCTACATTTCAAATGAGAAAAACTCGACTTATCAGCAAGATGTAGGAGCTTGTTTAAGTCAATAATACCTTATTATTGATGGGGGAAGGGGGGGAGCAAAACATACTAGTTCTACTGGCAGATTGTGTCAAAATCAACTGGCACTGTGCCGTTACCTAGCAACACCTGCCAAGCCCAGCCTGTCACCTAGCAACCAAATTCTGGTTCCTTAATATTAAATTCCACTTGCAGATTATTTCACTGAACAGGAAAAATGTTCAGTGAAATAATCTGCAACCGACGTAAAATAAACTCCCATTTCTTGTGAGTTAGTTTTGTCTTATATCGAGTGTCCCTACATAACTGGGCCAAAAATATTAGCTGATGTTTGTGTTTTTGCAGTGAAAACGGTTCAACGCCGAAGGGAACCTGGTGTGTAGGCGTCCGTCTTGGTAATGTACGGTGTGGTGAGTTTGGGCGGCTCCTTCTTGCTCCTGATGCCCAGCTCTTCCTCGGCCATCTTGGCTTCTAATCGGCGATAATACTCCTATTACAGAGCGAGAGAGTTGAAAACTCATTCTAAAATGTCATGAAGTTTTCCAAATTGTTAATTTTTCTACCTGGTAATAATAGTCCTCGAGGTACGGATTCTCGCTTTGCAGCTGAATCATCTGCAGGCGAATGATCCACTCCTTTTCTTTGTCCGTCATGAGGTTAGAGTAAGGGTCCCAGCCTTCACATTTTCTTCAGGAAAAACACTCCAAGTTAATCTTTTCAACATTTTATTATAATCTTTTAGTTAGTGTAGCACCAACCTGTGAAACAGACGCTGCTTTTGACTGAGAAGTCGTTTATGTTGAGGATGGAGCTGCGTGACTGGACCGGGGAAACTGATGAACCAGAGAAACAGGACAAACAGACTGATCATCTCTTACGTCGCTACAACTGGGCACTGTGGTGCCACCTGCTGGTTGGTGGACTCCAGATGTTTTACCATGTTGGACAAGCAGGTGGCGCAGATAATTTATGATAAGTATTTTTTCAGTAAAAAACAAAAAAAAAAAACATTCAGATTGGTACATATTTACATAGTATGAAGGTTACCTGAACGGCTGCACCGGGTTGGCTGATGGGCTGTAAAACGGGGACGGTCTGGGAGAGTTGGCACCGAAGCGAAGCTGCATGGTCTTTGGAGTCAGAGGCCGAGGAGTGGAGGGAGAAGAGCGGTTTGGAGGGAACATGAAGCAACCCATCTGGGTCGAAATGACAAAAAAAAAAACAAAGTCAAATAAATGCAGCCAAGTCTGAAATTATTCATAGTCTATGGAAGAAATGGACTTAAAGCAATCTTAATTTTGGCAACAAGTTCCCTGTTGACTGCAAGTCATACATTTTGACCATTCACACCAGCCATGTTTAGTCCAGTTTAACAGAACTCCAGTCCATTTGTCTAGAAAGTTTGTTTCATTTGAGGAACATGTAACCAACCAAAATCTGAGTCTCTGCTTGGTTGAAGTGAACTCTGGTGCGCTTCTGATGTGTGTGAACATCAAGTGGACCAGAGAGGTCCTAAAGCAGGAAGTTGACTACAGCACAGAGCATTCTGGGTAAATACAACCAAAACAGTCGTGCTAGAATAGCGCTAGCAGGAAAAATGGTTCATTATCTTCAACCAAAGAAAAGAGAAATCAACCAACTGCTAAAATCTGAAGCTATTCCATTTTTCACATTTCATGAAAGTTGAGCTCAGCGTCTTCAGAGGTTTTTATGTTATTACCTTCAGTGGTTTTTGTTGCAGCGCCCCCACAGGTGAGGAGGGGAATATTTTTCTCCAAACAGTTTGGTTTGACACAATGCAGTGTGAAACAACTATATATAGTTATAAATTATGCAGATAAGTCTAGATCAGACTAGATGCATTTAAAACAAAAAACTTACAACTTTTCAGCAAGAAATGGGAGCTTGTTTTACATTAATTCCTTAATATTTATGAAAGGCACCAAATCCACTGATTATTTCACCAATATTAAGGAATTTACCTAAAACAAGCTCCTTTATCTTGGTGAAAAGTTACTTTTAAGTTTGTTTTGACTTAAGATGTACCAATTTATTTGCACCAGAAAATATTTGGTAAGATTGTGTTTTTGCAGTGTTGCAGTCCTCTGCTCTAAAGTGATGAGTTTAATAAAACCTGATTCAAGTGTTGCCGTGGCGTCAGCGGTTGCCGTGAGAAGATGGGTGATCTGGGCATCACCGGTGCATGAATCTGAAAAATAAAGTTAAATGTAGATTACAGACAGGGAAAGAAAAACTTTAAATCTGAATATACTGCAATGCAACACTTTTTACATGGATTTCACATTAACCTACACTGGGCAGCTCTGTTGCTTATTTTTAATTATAAATGATTTTGATTATGACATAAAAAATATTAACAGAGCTTCTTTCTGGATTTTCTTTCTCCGACTTCCTCCGGTTGAGACGACATCTGTTGTGAATTAGCACCATGTAAACAAAGTGAACTGAGAGCTTGGTAAAAAAAAAAAAAGTTTTACCTCCTGTTAAATATTCTCCTATTTTTCTTATCATACAGTTTAAACTGTCATATATGAGAGATAATCTGAAAAAAATGAGATCTCCCAGTGCTTACTAGAAACCACCAATCAGAGCCAGGAGGAGGGTCTTAGCTCTGTCAATCTGTCATAGCTAGTTAGCATGGCTAACTAGCTGGTTAGCATGGCTAACTAGCTGGTTAGCATGGTCACAGATGACAGCAGATAAACAGTTTTCCAGTAAACAAGTTGTTTCTCCGCCATAAACACATTTAATAGCAAGCCAAGTTCATGATTGATTGACAGCACTAAGACCCACCTCCTGGCTCTGATTGGTTGCATCTGGTAAGGGAGGAGAGCGATCGCTTCACAGATCGTTTTATATTATGCCATCAGAGTGACAGTTTTAACAAGTGTCTAAAAACATTTATAAAGGTTACTGCAGCTTTAACTTATTTCAGAGTCATATTCACCCATTTTAAAACTACCTCCAAGTGTCAGCCATGAAAATATTCTAGTTAAATCAGGATAATCTACCCGAGCGGGCCCTCGTTGGCCAAACACCCTCCTGGAGTACGATCCTCTGGGTTCTCCTCTCTGGACTCCGTAGGAAGAGACGGGACACAGTAGATCCAGGAAGTCAGCGTTCACATGCTGACCCCGCCCTCTGTGACCGATCACACACACTATGGCGCTGTCCTACAGATTTAAACCCCAAAACACAAGGATTTAAGCCGTCTGCAATTGTTATTTGTTGTATTGAGGGATCGTTTCCCTCCGAACCTGGAGTATCGATCCAGAAACTCTACGGTTTTTCCAGTAAGGAGGCGTCATCCTCTAGAAAAGAGACATTTGGTTACCATCAGCTGCTTCAGAAAAACAAAATCTTAAGCATTTTTGGTCTGGTTTCAAGCTCAAATATCCTAGTACACTTGGAATAAGACGAAGCTGACTTATAATTAACTTTCCAGCTAAATATAGGGGCTTGATTTCCATTTTAACAAGACATTTCCTCATATTATAAGCAAACTAGTAATTTTTAAATCAATGTTAAGTATAACTGCACAAATAATATACATTGCATGTACTGCACAGGATTCTGGGTGATGTAGGCAGAGGAAAGGCTGCTCAAAAAAGTCAAATATTTGCTAGAAAAAAGTCACGTTTTGTAATTAATCTCAAATTGGTGGAAAATCAAACTTCCAAGTTTTCTTTAAAATTTCTGAGATTAATCTCAAAATTTGAGATTTTTTTTTAGCACATTTGTCACCGTTAACATTTTCTAGATTAGTCTCAGAATTCCAAAAAGTGGAAATTTGAGTTTTTAAAAGTAAAAATTTGCTAGAAAAACCTCAAAATTAGAATTTTTTTTTTTTAAAATTTGAGATTTCAGAAATTTACTAAGTGAAAAAATTTTGACTTTTGGAAATGCAAGCTTTTTCTAGAAAATTTGAGATTATTCGCAAAATTCCATAAATTTATGGTAGAAATTTACTCTCCTATTTACAATGGCAGTTGTACATGTCAAACAACATTTGAAAAATTATTTTAACTTTTTATAATGACTGAAATAGACTAGACTTTGGTTAAAGTTTTTGCTTTTTCCTGGTTTCCTGAAGCCCACCTAGCGCCATCTGGTGGCTCCACTTTGAAAAACACTTTACCAAGATATTTTCAGTAGAAACTAAACCAAAAATACTTGGTAAAATTATGTTCCTGCAGCGTTCAAATAAAGGAAGTTGAAGTCCAGCGCTCCCTTACGTCATCCACAGAGGTACTCCTGGACACGGCGTGCCCACAGTCCACTATGGCGCTGTCCAGACTCTGAAACAGTAAAAACAAGCCGATAATCAGATCAATACGTCGATATGTGATCAAAACAATGTGATCTCAGAGCAGCCATCTTGGTCACCATGAGGCTCGGTCGTCCCTCCACTATCCTCATCACGGCCGGGTCTTCAAACATCTGGCCCCTGCCCAGGCCTCCCCTCCACCTCGACCTCTGACCTCGCTGCCACGGGGCAACCCGGGCCGGATGCAGCGGCTTCTGTCTGGGGGGAGACGGAGGTTTGGGCTCCGGCTGCAGCGATGGCGGCTCCTCAAAGGAAATGGCGCCATCAGCTAACGGCTCCGTCGTCCCATGTGGGTCGAGATCTAAATTAAAACAATTTACATTTATCCTGCAGATAATAGATTCTGTTTTTGGACATTGGCCTGCGCTACAAAAAACAAATCTTAGTCTAATTTATAGTGCAAATGTTTTAGTTTCAAATGAATATTTACTCAATGTGGACGAAAAAGAACTTGTTGCACTTTAAATGTAGATTATTTAATCAAATATGCAAGTTAGTTAAAACGTTAAAGTAGATATGCAGAGGCGACTGGAGCACCCAAGTAAGAGTAATGACATTTTTAACTCGAGTAAGAAAGTACGGGAGTAAGAAAATGTTACTTATGTACTGAGTAACAGACCAAAATGTAATTTAATATTTAAAAAAAGAAAAATATGTCAGATGGACCAAAATATAAAGGGTTATGTGGAAATGTTGGCATTAAAAAACCCAAAAGGAAATTCATAAATGGTTAAAAAAAATTCTGGCAAAACAAATTTTTTCAAATCAATTTTCTTTCACATTAAAACGTCTGAAGCACAGATGTGCATCTGTGATCATGAAGTTTTATTTAAAACATTGTTTTTCATTCAGTGAAGTTACTCACAGTGGGGAGTATCCAACTACAGCAAGTTGGAGCCATTGCAGATTTAAAAATAATTATAAATTCTGCAAAATTAACTCAAATCAAATTTCTAGTAGAAAAAATTTTTTAGATCTGCAAAATTTTCTAGAGCATGGACAAGTTTCAAAAAGTCAATTTTTCAAACTCAAAATTTCCAAGAGACAAAAAATGTAAAACTTTACAGAGTCAGAAAAGTTCCATGTTTTTCCAGAAAATGCCAGTTATTTCCTAGCATGCTCAGAAATGTCCAGGAATTTGTTTCCTAAAAAATTTCTGTGATTAAAAATTTCTGTTTTTTGGCAGAAATGTACTTTTACTATAATTTTTTACAGTTTCTCTAATGCTCCATTGAAATATCCAGACAATTTACTCATGGGTGTCAATACTTGATATCAGTCAAGTAAGAGTAAAACCTAGTAAGCAGTGAAGCACATTCTAAGGTAAATATTTGCCAAAAATTTACTCAAATTACTACCCATTCTACAAACTCTTGTTTTTCCAAATGCAGTAAATAAATCTGAAATACTGAGAAGTTTCATATTCACCTTTTTCTGATTAAATGCAGGAGTTTCAGATGGACTCACCCATCCCAAATGTCTCCTCATTGAAGACATTTATGTCCTCGTCCTCCTCGGTCATGGCCTGCAGCAGCTCGCAGTCCATCCCCGCATCATCCTCTGCGTCACTCCACGCATCTCCATCCTCAGGCCACTGAGCTTCATCCACTTTATCAGACTCCTTAAAGAAAACAAACCGCGGAAGTCTGAGCTGGTTCTGATCCGAACAGAACTACCTGTGTGCGTTGTTTACACATTTTAAACAGTGAAATGACATCGACCTACCTGTTGTTGTTCCGAATCACTCATTATGTTTGTAGAAACTGTTGAATCCGAAAAGTTCAAAGCGCTTTCCCATCCAACATCACCTGCTTTTTTTCTGTTCGGACACCAGGAGACGCTGATTAACCTCTAAATGAACACACCTGTGAGGCGCAGAGGCGTGGACACGTCATCACGCAGCTGTCGCCTCACCTGTACTGTTGGCAAAGTGTTTTATCTGGCTCTGAATAATATTCAGGATTTTTGTACATTTCTTCTTAAACCTTTATGAATAAAATTAATGAGTTATTAGGCGCTACTTTTACAAAGTGAGGAAACACCGATCTCTGCTGGTCAAAACCATCATTTTCTGAACTCTGTTAACTACGTAGCTGCTTCAGATATATTTCGTAGTAACTTTGCTGCATGTATTTATACTGATACTTTATGTGTATTTATTTTAACTTGCAACACAAGTTAGCTCAATATGTACATTTCAAATGTAAATGAACTCTGTCCATGTTTATAAAGCACCAGTATTGTTATTTTTAAAATGCTAGCTTTAGCTAATATTTTGTGTTTTACTGCAACAACTGCACACTTTTTTCTTCTGCTATTCTGTTCGGTCATTTTTGTATTTTTAGTCATTATGCTGTGTGTGTGTGTTTTTATTTTTATTTTAAATATCTTAATAAATCTTGCATTTATTCAAGGCTCTTAAGTGTCTGCAGCTCTATTTATATTTTATTTAGCTACAAATCGTTAGCTTAATAGCATAACTGCCTAACGAAATGCAAATACTTTTTGTTTTGTAAATATTGCTGATCCATATCCCGGGGTTTTCATTCTGGTTTATACTCAAAACAAACAAAATATTAAAAAATATATATTTATTTGTTGACTGTAGCAACTATGGAGAACCATAATGAGACTTTTTCTTTTGTCTATAAATGGGCACACATGGAGTGAACCGACAATTCATCCAATATAAAACAATAAAGAAGAAACACAAAACATCATAAAAACTTCTTTTATTTCTAGAAACGCGTCTGACATTTTGCATAGGGAAATAAGTGAACGATACCTGACTTTAAAAATAAGGTAGTTTACGTAAACATATTTAGCAATCAGCAAACAATACATAAATGCAAATGCAGTGAAGTGTGTACTTGAGGCAATAAAAAGCAAATATATTATAAGGAATTTTCTTTCATAACATTTAACCTCGTAGACTGAAACAATACATTTAATTTGCTTCTTTCCTTCCTTTGGCAAAAAAAGCTAAAATTTTATGGGTGAGAGAAACTTTGTCGTCAATTTACTTCATGTTTCTTCTCAATCTCATTTTCTAAAAAACAAATTATGTGCTGTGTTGGTTGACTCAACTCCATCCTCACTGCTGCACTAAATAACCGAGATACGATGTAGAAGAACCATCTGCTTTTATTCAAGGATTCAGAGGATGAGAGAAGTACAGAAGAAGATTAGGGCCACCGGAAAAAAAAATGTAATTCTGACTTTTTTTCCTCTCTCTTTTTTCCATACACAGGATGACAAAAAATATAATTTTGGGAGAAATAGATAGTAAACTGAAATTAAAGTCAGAATTCCGAAATTAGTGTCAAAATTCTATTAATATCAAAATTCTGAAATTAATATCTAAATTCTGAAATTAGTCAGAATTCTGAAAATAACATCAGAATTATGATGTCAAAGTCAGAATTCTATTATTGGGAGAATTCTGAGATTTAAGTCATAATTTTGAAATTAATGTCAGAATTCTGAGAAGAAAAAAAAATCAGAATTTTATACTTTTTTTTGTTGGTGGCCCTAAGAGTCTCCCGTAGAGCCGGTCCGTGGAGCGGTGGGTGTCTAACCGAAGAGCTTGATGAAGCAGGGGTGGCAGTAGGGCTTGTTCTCCTGCTCCTTGAAGCAGCCCTTGCTCAGCGGCTTCATGCAGAACTGGCACACCAGGTGGTGCGGGTGGAACTTGGCGCCCATGGCGGTGACGCAGCGGCCCAGGATGGGCTGCTGGCAGGCCTGGCACATGCTGCCGCGGGACTGGTGGTAGTGGGCCTCGCACAGCGGCTTGCCCTCGTGCTCGAAGAAGCTGCCGTTGACGAAGGGGCTGTAGCACTCCTGGAAGCAGGCAGCGCGGAGACAATTAATCGTGATTAATCTAATTTGGCAATCGAATAATCGGTAACTGGAGATTGATCTCAAAATTTCTTTTGAATTCTGCACCTAAAAATTAACCAAAGACTGAAAGAATTAAAAGTACTACTATAACTAACAGACACTAAACAATATTAAGCAAATAAAAACTAGCAAAAACACTCTTAAAAACGAATTAAAACTGACTGAATTAGACAGATAAAAAGTCACAAATAAAACTAACTTACAATGAAAAACCCATGTATACACACTAAAAAAAGAGTAGCACTCAAGTGAAAACTGTACAAAAAATATATACATAGATTACAGTTGGTTTGGTTGCTAGGTAACGGGTTGGGCCTCGGTGGGGTTGCTAGGTAACGGCGAAATTCCCATGGGACGTAACTTAGCAATCAGGAGAGTTTTGAAATAAGAATTCCTTAATATTGATGAAAAAGTACTAATTCTACTAGCATTATTTTACTTATAACAGGCCAAAATTACTATGTTATAAGTGAAATAAAAAAAAATATATTTCATAGAGTTAGAATCCTAGTATTTTGGATTAAAATTAAACAAAAATATTCCTGATTTTCCATGTGTGCTCATGGCTGCTCTGTGTTTATCAGTCTGCGCTAAACAGACTGATAAGCATGGTCTGTTTATTGGTCTGTTTCTAAATAATTCTACAAAAATCACCTCAAAACTCAATAACTAATTAAAATATATCATAATAATCTCCAAAAAAATAAAATTAGTGTATCCTAACTTTAACTGTTAATAAAGTTATGTAGTTTAAGGTGATTACACAATTTTCAGGACATTTTGCAGATTTTTAGTGCAAACTTTAAATTAATTCTTTAAAAATCAATTAACTGATTTGGGGAAAACAGCAAAAAACAAAAGGACAAATCAATAACCTAATTATTATTGACAATTAAAAGGGTTTAAATAAGAAAATAAATTGGATTGGTCCAAACTAAAAGCTTATTGTTGTTTTAGATTGTTTTTTTTATTTATTATTATTTCAGGTCATATGGAGGGTTTTTATCAGTGGTCCACTGCTGATTAAATGATTAAATGACAAAACTCACCCGACACACGAAGCACTGCGGATGCCAGAGAGAGTTCAGAGCTGAAATGTAGTTTTCCAGAATCGGCTCGCTGCAGCCCTGACAGCGGGAGGCAAACAGGGTCAGGAAGCACTGCTGACAGTACTGCTGGCCGTCACGGTCATGGAAACCTGCAGGAGGAAACCACAGAATTACAACAACTCCACCCAAAAGGAAAAAAAGGTTAAATACAGCTGAGAAAAACAGTGCACCCTCTTTAAACCACCTTTCATTGTTGCAAAATATAACCCAATTTACTTATCTATTTCTTAATAAAGAGAAAAAGGTATGCTGTAGCCCACGGTTTTCAAAAGAGGGCCATGAGCGCATGATTTTTTAAAATAATAAAATCTAAACTATATTTCAATAATAATAATTATGAAATATAAGTTAAAAATTTACTGAAATATTTGGATGCCAGTCAAATATATCAATCTACTTTGCTCCTCAAGCTAGCATAGCACAGCTAACTAAAACCAGTAGGTATGAGGTAGCATTTATGCTAAAAGAATAGCGGATAAAAGTGAGATAAACATTCTAAATGTTTTTTATTTACATGTTTTGTGTTTGCCTGTTTGCAAAAGTGCTGTAGCCTTTTCTGGGGGAAACCTTGACTATAACAACACTGATTCAAATCGATTAATATTATCCACCTGGACTTCTTTCAGTGTTGTAGTTTGGCGGCCATCCAGCGGAGGGCGCCAACGGTCTTGCCTAAGCAAAGCCGTTTCAGAATTAAAGATGGCGGCCATTCCAAAATAGGAAAGAGAAACGGCCCAGACAGAGTCCGGTATGTAATGCAACATCCACTTTAACAGGAGGTCTACTTTTAATTCTTTTAGTCCACAAAGTCTGAAATTTAGCTAAAAACCTCAGAAATGTTTAAGATTTTCTCTTAAACTGTTTCTAATAAGTTTTTTTCTTGTTTCATGTCGCTTCATTCTCCGGTTACCTTCGTCTCCAAATGTGCGGCTGCACTTGACGCAGCAGAAACACTCCGGATGCCAGTTCTTGTCCAGAGCAGTGACCATTTTCTAAGCACACAAAGAAACAAAGGTGAGGGAAACAGCTGTAGCTAACCGTAATAGATTTGGTTTTATTAACGTGGTTCTATGTCTCACGTTCAGTATCGGTTTGCTGCAGTTAGCGCAGTGCGGGGAGAAGAGCGTGAAGTAGTCCGACTCGCAATATGGCCGCCCGTCCTTCTCGAAGAAGTTGCGACTGCCCAGCTCCGTCTCGCACTCTGTGCATACGAAGTGCTCCGGGTGCCACACCTTCCCGAGCGCCGTCACCACCTGTTGCACACGGACAGTCGGCTTTACTGCTGCTAATGTGATAGTGAAAGTAATCTACTAACGAGTTTAAAGTTAAGCTGATTAACTGATAAGCGGACATTTTCTTTGAAGTTGTTTCTCCGTCATGCAACGCGGCTGAAAAAAATCCTTATTAAGGAGAAACTCAAGGACCTTGTTGAGTTTTTATTTTAAAACAGAACCACAGAGTGAATTTTTCACCCCACACCAAACTCTGTTTGGAGCCGCCATCTTGTGTCAACTGGCTGTGCTTAATCACGACCAGCGGCGCCCTCTGCTGGTTGGCCCAAGCTACAACACAAAACTTTAACTGACGTCATTAATCGACTGGGACTCATTTTAATCTAATAAACCCTTTCAGTTCATTAATTGTTTGCATCCCCTGTGGTGATTCACATGGCAACAGGAAAGGGCGATGAAGCGGCTCACCTGTCCTACGACTGGTTTTTGGCAGGCTGAGCAGTTTCCCTTGGAGGACGTCTGAACTCCTTGTCGGCTCAGGTCTGATTGGAGGAGTCCCAGCATGCTGTCCAGTGAGCCTCCAGGTGTGGCCTGGGTTGGAGCGGCGGACTGCTGTGGCGGGGTGGCGGGCCGCTGCGGCGCGGTGACCACTTGGCTGACAGGCGGAGTTGGCTGGTAGAAGACAAACAACGGCCGTCTTTAAAAGACTTTACCTTACATTTTCAGCTGCTGTGGTTCGCTTTTGCCCTGTGTCATACAATCCAAACTCTTTTATAAACCTATTCCCCTTCTCACCTGTGGTGGCGCTGTGCCAGAACAGACTGAAGGGAATGACACGAAAACCTCAGAACAAGACACTGAACGTAACTTTCTTCTTCCCGAAATGTAACCAAAAATGGAGCAGCGTCAGATTTTAGCGGTTGTAGGATTTCCTTCTTCTCTTTGGTAAAAGATAACGAGTCATTTTTCCTGCAAGCACGAAACTCACACGTTTGTTTTGGTTATATTTACCCAGAATGCCCTGCGCTGCAGTCCACTTCCTGATTTTGTAGCGGTCTCCGGTCCGCATGGCGTTCACATATGCATTCAAACCGCACCAGAGTTCATTTTTTGCTTGATCATTCATTCAGATCTCCCCAAACAAACCAGACTTCTAGACAAACAACTACAGTTTGATTAAAGCAAACTGGTGTGAATTCACCCATAAGTCTGGTCTGTGAAGCTGAACTCTGACCTCAGACTGAAGGAGACACTTAAACAGATCGTTAACCTTCATCCTCTGAAGACCACGGATGTTTGGAAAATGCAGGAATCTTCCTGTAAACATCTGGGCTTTGTTTATATCCCACAGCTGCATCCAAAACAGTTTTAAAATGATGCAAATAAGTTCCATCTAAAAAGGAACATCTACCAGCTATCTATCTACTGTTTCAGCTAAAAACAGTTTTAGTTTTCTAACTTCCTTCATGTTCTCTGAAGTAAGTAACTTACCGTTGTCTGGACTCTGAAGTCAGACAGTGAAGCCATCAGTTTGTCCAACTCCATGGTGGCTGAAGTCGCTGAAGGCTTAGAAGAGCTGGAACAAAAAGACAAATCATCAAGTTAGGTCGGGTCTAGAAGAGCCTGAGGATTACGGTTTCTCTACATGCAGCTTCTGCAGGACAAATTCAAACATCGAACAGAAGGCAGAGGTGATGCAGGCTACAACACAGTAGATAAAAATTAAAATCTGTAAATTTCTCCCCAAAAATCTTTAAATGTTTTAGATAAACCTCCAGAAATTTTCTAGAAAAAACAGGAAATTTCTGAGTTTGTAATGCCAAAAGTCAAACATTTGGAAAGGTTTTTGTTTTAGAAAATTTCTGACAAACTCAAAATTTTAGATTATTTTTTCTAGCAAAATATAAACTTTTGAGGACCCAGATATTTTCAGGATTTTTTTTCTACATTTTTTCTGCTACTTTTTTCCTAGAAAATTCCTGAGGTTAAACTAAATATTTTTGGATTTTTGTCTGGCAAATTTTTGACTTATGTCCTCTTTTTTTCTATATAATTTCTGATATTAATCTCAAAATTTATGTTTTTCTAGCAAATTTTTTGACTTTTGGAACTCAAGATTTTATTTTTTCTAGAAAAAATTTTTTTTGTAGAAAAAAAGATTTTATTTTTCTACATCAGTTTGAAAAATAAAAGACTTTGAAAATAAAGACTTTATTTTCAAAGTCTTTCCAACTTTGAAAATAAAGCTTAGAAAACGTTTATTGGATAAGGATAGTGGTGTTGCGTCTGTGTTTCCTGATCTGAAAAAAGCTTTTGACACTTTAAAACAAAATATTTTACATATTATTACCAGTTTACCTTCTTCCATTATCACCCGGTGTTTCCCTAGGCTCCATTCAGGGACTGCTGTTATTTTCTCTATCCATAAATGACCTCCATTCAGTTCGTCCTGATGTATTTATTCAAATGTACGCAGATGATGCTGTCATTTATACCCTAAGACAAATGATTCAAGCCAATGAGCGTACGCAGTCTGTGGCTAATGAATCGGATTGGTTAAAACTCAATGTAAACAAAACTGTTGGAATGTTTTTCTCCAAATCAAAACTTCCAAATTATGAAGCAGAAATTTATCTGGCTGGAGAAAAAACTACAACTTGGGAACAAATTTAAATGTCTTTCTATCATAAAGGACTCAAAACTTACTTTAAATCTCAAATTATAAAAAGTTTGTATTTGAGTTAAATTTTGCATTTCAAATTTTAGTTTCGTAAAAACTACATTCATCACTCCAGGCTTCTAAAATGTTTATGCATGTATTTTATCACATCAAAACAACATTTTAGTGTGATAATAAAGTTAAAGTTTGTGAAGCTATTTGTGTATTAAATATGCCGTGCTTATGCAGTTATAAATTAATTTGTAATTCAGCACATTTTTGTTTGTATTTTTTAAAAGATAAACCTCCTAAGTAATTTCGTTACCATCTTTCTATATTGGATCGAATAGACTGGTACTGGAAAGAAGTGGATTGATGCATTTCTATTGAAAAAGGTTTTAAAAAGTTGTCAGTTTGTCTTACTGAAAGCTGTAGATACCCTGGTTTGATGATCATGGTACAAATTTAAAAATAATATATATACATTCATTAAATGAGACCTGGAGGAGGTTGAGGTCTTATCCTTGATCTTGTCCCTCTCATCTTTCTTAGAAGCAGGAAACTGGGCCAAGATCTCATCTGCAGACAAAATTACACCAAGTTAAAGTCTAAACCCGTTGCAGAGTAACATCACGCGCTCTAGAGCCCACCGCCATCATCTCTCTGCTGGGGGGCGAAAAGCTGCTGGCTGACCATGACTACCTCTGGGTTTAGCTGCTAAATTGTCAATATAACGTGCTAAATCTTAAATGTATGCCTGATATATAAAAGAAAAAGGAATGCAGTGCTTTGTTACTAATTGTCAACACTACAACTAGATAACAAGGTCAGGAAAAAGTTTAAGAAAAAGAGGGAAGTAGCTCAGTTATGCTAGCTTGACTTTGATAATCTTAACATGTAGATGTGCTGTGGAATTATGTGTCCTTTGGTTCAGTTACAAAATAAAAAAGGCAACCTAAACACAACCAGCTGTAGCGCACTGCACTAAACTAATAATTCCTACATCTCCAGGTTTAATTTTGTTGACGGGATTGTTCTACTGCAGCAGCGTAGCTTTTGATGGCAAGTAAAAGGATCGTCTTTTTGCCCTCCAGCGTTGTGTGCACGCATACATTTCCAGACTTAAACAATAACTTGCAAAGGGTCCGTATCTGAACAGCTGAGACTTGAGGTAAACCCATGGAAATGCACTCACAGACCTGTGATGTTAAACTGGGTGGCGTTGAGCTCCTGCAGCAGGTGATCCAGCTCATTCAGACCGCCGCCCAGCAGCGAGGAGGAGAAAGCAGGCGGAGGGTCTGCAGAGCGCGGAGAGCGCGGTTTGCACACGGTGCTGCAGGGCACAGGAGACATGACAGTACAGCTCTGAGTGAGTTATTCTTTCAGTAAATGGCCTTTTTTATCTGTGTGTTCCAGTTAACAATTAATCAATTACAAAATCAGTTGACAATTATTTCAATAATCGATTAATCACGATTAATCGATTCAGCCCTGATTTTTTCTTGATTAAAATCAATCCGTCCTGAATCCCCAGTGTTATTGTTGTGTGTTGATTTATAATCAGAGGTGAGATTCTTGTCCACTGCAGACCGGACCCACCTGTATAATTTGTCCGGGTTGGAGTTGGTTGAAGACTTCATTGCTGCAGAAACAGTCTGAGAGACAAAACGGATGGTAAGTGAAGGTGAGGAAATTACACAATATGACATGAAAATAAATCTCTGAGTGCCGACCTGCTGCGGCGTGTAGGCGGGCGGCGGCGGTCGAGCCTGCGCCGAGTCATGGGAGTTGGCATCGGAGTTCTGTGGAGGGTCAGAGGTCAGCAAGACGGGACACCGAGGAAGAGGAGAGCTGGTGTTCTCCAAGTCTGCAAGAAGGGCATCTGGAAGGAAGGAGGAGGGCATGCAAATGTTAATTTCTAGGGAAAAAATCTAATTTTGAGAGTTTCAAACAGCAAAAATATTTTTTCTCAAAAATTTGTTTTTCTTCTCACAAATTTTTAACACTTGAAACTTTTAGATTTTCAAGTTTTGTTCTCAAAACTTTTCTGACTTAATCTCAAGATTTCTGTTTTATTTTTCTAAGAAATTTTTGACTTTTCAAACTCAGAAATTTAGTTTTTTCCAAAAATTTCTTAAATGAATCTTCCAATTTGAGTGTTTTTCTAGCATATTTTTGACTTTTTAATATCTAAAGTCTGAAAATTTCTGAGATTACTCTTACAATTTCCAGTGAATTTTTCAAACTCAGAAATTTCCAAGATTGTCTAGAGCATTTCTGATTAATCTCAAATTTTCTAATTTTTTTCTAGTTTATTTTTGTTTTTTGAAAATAAAGAAAAACATAATTTTTTTTCTTTTAAAAAATTATCTGAGATTACTCTAAAAGTTTCCAGCAAATTTCTGACTTTTCAAACTTGAACATTCCTACATTTTTTTCTCAAAAGGTTCTTAAATTTATTCTAAAAACTTTGGTGGAAATTTCCTTTCTTTTCAATCTACAGGTCCCTAATATGTCATCATAACATATTGCCCTAACTTACTGTCTAAGATCATAATTCTATATTCTGGATAATTTTTGATGGTGCTCAGAGTGGAAAGAAAAGACATGCAACATTAAATGTGAATAAAAATATGCAAAAGCACGGTGCAACACGAACATGCACAGACAGTTACGTACCAAACACAACAATACGAGGACTGAGAGGGTAGCAAGGCGGCTCAGACAGTCCTGAGGAGAGACAGACAGCCAGCGTGACCAAAACAGCAGCAGAAAGTCAGAGCAAACACAACACACAGCTCAATCCTCAGAGATAAGTCAGCTGCAGGACAGGACAGTCTCGTAGCTCAGGCGGGAATCCGTCTTCATGCTGACATTACTGGGACAGACGTTCATATCTGAGGCATGCCAGGGTGCAGAGGAAGCAGGGGAGGAAGAGTGCTTGGCTGCTGATATCCAAGCAGCAGCCAGCCGCCCCCACACTCCCAGAAACAAAGCTAGTTAGCTAGCTGTCACCTAATATGCTTCTTCCAACAGATTGGAATAGGTTTATGACAAAACAAAACTTGTTCATGACATTTTCAGTATGCTCAGTCTAGTTTGAGCTACTTTCATGATGTAGCTCAAAGCAGACTACGCCTCCACATTTGGTCCGGCCCCCTGAACAATACCAGAGAGCATTCAGATTTGTTTTTTCATTTATTGTACATGCCGACATTCCGATTTATATGTGGATTTTTCTTCAACCACCAGGGG